>NC_080166.1:18732298-18913153 GCF_950295315.1 Erinaceus europaeus | reverse complement strand
TTTCAGCTTCATCTCTTGAACCAAAGTCTTGATACCCTGGGACCCCACAGGTCCCATTTGATGCTCCATTTCCTTGTTTCATCAGTCATTCCAAAGATGGGTGCCATGTGTACACTAGAATATTTCCGGCAGATCACACTACTACGCGCATTAACACTGTGATGACTAAATTTGGCAAACAGGGTGGGAAGTACTCAGACTCAGTATCAGTTCAGCTGGTGGGAGAATGGTGGCCACTCAGATAGTGACACCCCAGCTGGTGCAAAGGTGGGGGCCAGAGAAAGACTTATCAGCCCAAAGCAGAGCCCCACTAAACAGACAACGCAGGAGTCGGGTGGTAGTGCAGTGCAAGGACCGGTGTAAGGATCCCGGTTCGAGCCCCCGGCTCCCCACCTGCTACACAGGCAGTGAAGCAGGTCTGCAGGTGTCTCTCTTTCTCTCCCCCTCTCTGTCTTCCCCTCCTTTCTCCATTTCTCTCTGTCCTATCCAACAACAACAGCAATAATAGCTACAACAATAAAACAAGGGCAACAAAGGGGAATGAATAAATAAATAATTATTTTTAAAAAGAAAAAAAAAAGGACAGACAATACTTAATGATAAGATAGGCACTGCCTAACTTGGAGCCATAGGTGACCCTGATAAAACGCCTGCAACTTAGGACATAAAATTGAACATCTGGAGGTTGGGAGGTGGGACACCCTGTAGACAGGAGACACTACTATGGCAAGGATCTGGGTTCCCACCTGCAAAGCAGGGGTGCAGGAGTCTCTCTTGCTCACCAGTCTCCTTCTCCCTCTTGATTTCTATCAAAAATGGAAAACCATGGCTGCCAGGAGTGGCTTCAACATGTAGGCACTGAGCCCTGGGGATAACCCTGGTGGCAAAATAAAATAATATTTTTTAAAAAATGGACACCCAGTGAGGTCAAAACTGAGGTCCTTCTGGACTCTGCCTATGACACAGGCCCCTCTTCAGCGACAACTTCTGAACACCCTCTCCAGGCAGCTGGGGAAGGAACCCTTCAGCCACACCCCTTCTCAGGACAAGCCAGTGCCTAATGGCTCGTTCCTCCAGGAACACTTCACTGAGGTTGTCACACATTCACACGACCAGTAGTGCAGGAAACAAGGGAGCTGGGTGAGCTCGATGACAAGCCTCAAAGAAGAGGAAGCCCGGAGTGTCCGGGTCTAAACAGTGAGAGTTAGGTCTAGTCATCTTTAGCCATTTTCCGGGAAAAATAATTGTGCCAATTTATCAGGAGAAAGCGGGCAGGCTCAGCAGAGAAAAATAAAATGACTACACAACACAGTGACACCTCTCTCTCCCTCTCTCCCTCTCTCTCTCTCTCTCTCTCTCTCTCTCTCTCTCACACACACACACACACACACACACACACACACATTATGAGAAACCTCCACGGGGGTGACTGCTGAGGTCAAGGAGAGGAGGACTCCACTGTCCAGCTCAGCTCAGCTCAGCTCTGCCTGGGGTTGGGGTCCCATTCAATCAGGTTCTTTCTGGGTCCCCTCAGAGCCCAAAGAATGTAACAGGGTGGCTGCACTCAGGCAGGCGGTGGCACATAGTTCAAGCTGCCAGCCTTGGTCCAGTGTGTGCCGCTCTTAGCTGTGGGTCCCTATCAGTCCCACCCCAGAAGGTAGGTATAGAAGGCTGCACAATGTTTTGGCACTGCTAAACTTATTTTTCCATTTGTTTTTCATGACTAATATCTTCATGACAAGACTGTAAGATTACAGAATATAACTCCTCACCACATCCACAACCAAAATTCTGTGCCCCCACCTTCCCGTCGCCCAAAGATAACTCGCAAAGGGAGAAAGTCTGCTTACTTCTAGTGTTTGTTTGTTTGTGTGTGTGTTGCAAGTCCATGTGTGTCAGTTCTCTAGATTCCACATTTGAGCGCAGCCATCTGGTAGCTGACTTTCCTCTCTTTACTCACACCCCCACTTCCATCTGTTTTGTCTCAAAGGACACAAAACCATCTTTTTTGATCACAGAGTAATATTTCATGGAGCAACTATCCCATAACTTCTGTATCCAGTCATCTGCCAGTGGGAGTTTAGGTTGTTTTCGCTCTTCAGCTATTGTGCAAACTGCAGGTTGCAGGGATCATAAGGCAACTCCATTTTTCTTTATTTAAGGACAACATCCAGTCTTCCAAAGGGGCTGCCCCCATTTGCATTCTCACCAGCAGATGCACTGCTGAGTTGAAACTGTCTGCTGGGCATGTACCACAGGGACCACCCCCCATCTCTACTAAAATTGGCTTGAGGTGTTAAATGACAGGTGTGCGGTGACGTTGTCCAGGAGCGAGGCTGAGCTCAGTGCTGACCTGGGGCTTGCAGCGGGGGGGGGCACCTGGTCGACCCCGCCACACCAGATGCATTGCACCAGCCCCCCAGCTCTCCCCTGCAGCCTCCCCGATGTACCATAAGGGTTTTCAGAGCTGGATGGGGCTGTCACCTCCGGCCACCCCTTCTCCTCCTCCTCCAGGTCCCTTCCATTCCAGCCCCTGGGTCCCAGTCCAGAGACGCCTTTCCACGTGGCGCTCCGGGGCGCATATGCGCAGTCTGCTGGCAGCCCGGAGGGCGTGACGCTATAGCCAGGCGTGGTGGCGTCACACGCGGCGCTGGTGGGCGTAGCCGCGCCACGTCTGCACTGGAGGCCACGCCCCCTCCCGCGGCCACGCCCCCTGTCTGCCCCCGGAGCGCCCAGGGCAGGTCCCCGCCGCTCGCCGGACACCCGCACCGCCGGCCGCACCATGTCGTCGCCTCCCGAGGGGAAGCTGGAGACCAAAGCCGGACACCCGCCCGCCGGTACAGACACACATGGTCCCCCGGAGGGTCCCCGGGCGGGCTGCACCCTGGGGCGGGGGAGGGACAGGCCACCTGCGACATGGCCGCGCCGGGGCGGGGGGGGGGGGGGTCCGTGCAGCCTGGGCGGGTGCAGCGTCGCTCACGACCGAGCCGGGGCGGGCCAGCTGCACTGGAGCAAACTCAGCTGCTCGACCCCGCGGCCCACCCACCCCCCGAAAAGTTAAGGTGCTGCCTGTTGCAAATGCACGGAGGCTTTTTGCAAAAGCAGGAAACGGAGCTGACCGAGCCCGGGTGTCTTAACTGCGTGCATGATTCCTTACCAGCTGGCAGTTCCCAGACGCGGACATGACAGTGACCCTAAGGGCCCCCCTTTTGACTTGTCTCCCCCCACACACACACTTTCTTAGCCAGCTGGCAAAGAATCACACAGGCTTCCCAAGGGGCTTCTTCTGCTCGGGGTGTTTTGGCTCCCCCACTCCAGTCCCAGTCCTAAACTTTTGAATTAAGAAAGTGAAATCCAGGAACAAGTCGTATTTTGCAGAAAATCAGTGTCTAAGCAGGCTTTCTGACCCTGCCTCCCCTGCCGGGCACCCCCTTTCCGAGCCCCTCTCCCCTCCCTGTTTGCTCTCCTTTCTCTGGCCAAGAGTGTCTACGTGCCCTGTGCCCCTCTGTCCGGGCCCTCCGGACATATGGAAAGAATAGGGGAGAGAGGAGGCCAGAAGCTCCTCCAGGCAGCCAGTGACCCCAGCGAGGAAGGGTCAGACTCACACACATGCCATAAGCCCCATTCTGCTGTGTTTTGTTTGTTTTAATTTTTATTTATAAAAAGGAAACACAATAACCATAGGATAAGACCGGTTCAGCTCCACACAAGTCCCACCACCAGAACTCCATATCCCGTCCCCTCCCCTGATAACTTTCCTATTCTTTAGGAAAAGGTCTGGCTTCTCTAATTGCTTCCCTGCTGAACATGGGCCTTGCAGATAGATCCACACTCCCAGTGTCTCTCTCTTTCCCTAGTGGGGCAGAGCTCTGAGGAAGCAGGGCTTCAGGACACATTGGTGAGGTTGTCTGCCCAGGGAAGTCAGGTTGGCATCATGGTAGCATCTGGAACCTGGTGGCGGAGATTCCCAGGTTGAAAGCAGCTTCCTTCCAGACCTCACACCAGGTGTTGTCTCCAAGCTGCCATCTTGGCTCTGCCTCTGTTTGTTTTGTAACCAGAACTTGTTTTGCTCTGGCTCTTGGTCCTGTTAGGAATTGAACGTGGGACCTCTTGCATAACTTCCGTCATTTCGTAACAAGCTGTAGCCAAGGCTGCCTGCATTGGGAGCACAGTTTTCCCTTCCTGTTCTTTTCAGCATTCCTGGGGAGTCTCTTCTCTCCATCCCTGTCTTGGGCTTTTTTTTCAATGCCACCAGATTTATCTCTGGTACCCTATACTTTCATGGTTTCCCCCACTCCTGGCCTATCTGCCTTTCTTCTTTCAAGTTCATTTAGAAGGTGGATGATAGAGAGAAAGAATGTGAGACACCATAACACTGTTCCATCACTCATGAAGCTTCTCCTCTGCAAATATTTCCACATGATAGATGGGTCCTTGTTGTGGGTGATGGTGCACCTGCTTGCACAAACACAGTACGCGAGGACTCGAGTTCAAGACCTTAGTCCCCACTCGCAGGGGGGTAACTTTATAAGCAGTGAAGCAGTGCCGCAGGTGTCTCTGTCTCTCTATCTTCTCTTCCCTCTCAATTTCTCTTCTCTCTGTCATATATATATATTTTTATGGGGGAGGGAGATAGCATAATGGTTATGCAAAGAGACTTATGCCTCGGGCTTCAAGGCCCCAGGCACCACCATAAACCAGACTCAAAAATCCATTCACAAAAAAATACAAACATAAATAAAATGCTTTGGGGCCAGCAAAATAGCTGGGCTTGGACAGTGAGCTGCTTTGCACACGCATGATCCAGATTCGAGCCCGGCCCCCGTGGCTTTGAAGGGAGCTTCAGGGCTGTGGTCTCTTTTATTCTGTGTCTCTGCTTCCCTACCTCTTTGTCTCTTTAAAAAAAAAATTTTTTTTTTTTGAAAAGTGTGTCTGTTGGCATGGTACCAAATGCATGCAGTTAAATTGCATGTACCGATTAAATTGCACCTGGAGACATCTCCACATGGAGATGTTTTGGGGGCAGAGGTGGAGGCACCGTGTTGGGAGGAGTTGAATGAAGGAGTCTGCTGTTCTTTTTTTTTTTAATATTTATTTATTTATTCCCTTTTGTTGCCCTTGTTGTTTTATTGTTGTTGTAGTTATTACTGTTCTTGTTATTGGTGATGTTGTTGTTGGATAGGACAGAGAGAAATGGAGAGAGGAGGGGAAGACAGAGAGGGGAAGAGAAAGATAGACACCTGCAGACCTGCTTCACTGCCTGTGAAGCGACTTCCCTGTAGGCGGGAAGCCGGGGACTCGAACTGGAATCCTTATTGTTGTTAAAATTTGTAGGCTCTTGCCAGCCGGGTTGGCTTCGCAGTGGTGAACAGAGACACGGAGACAACGGCTGGGCAGGGAAGCTGTATTTCTTTATTCAGGAACAACGATTCATAAACTAAGACAAACTAATCACCAAACAGAACTCTGCTGTCTCTTGCGGTGGCGCAAGCACTCTTTCTTTTACTCTGGAACTCAGAAACCCAGGAACTCTGTCTCTCTGGCACTCTCTCTTACTCTGTAACCCTGAAACTCTCGCACTCAGGAACTCAGGAACTCTGACACTCTCGAACTCAGGAACCCTCTCCCGGGGTTCCTTGGGGCGGGGCCAAGCAGGCCCGTGAAATTAACAGGACTCATCCAATTCTCTTGGCGGGGGAGGGCTAGAACAAACCAATGTAAAGCATACGACACCTTATGCTGGTCCTTGCACTTTGTGCTACCTGCGCTACCGCCCGACTCCCAAGGAGTCTGCTGTTCTTTGGGTAGTCTGCACTCTGCACTCTGTTCTGTGAACTCCAGATCTATCCCAGGATTCCAGGGGTTTCTTAGCGAGGAGGTGGGGAACGGAGCAGCTGAAGTGAGACTTGTCACTATTGGGCTGGGCTTCACGGACTGGGAAGAGCCCAAGGCCAGGCCTGATGGGCTCGGGACAGTGGCCGGGTGGGGCTGCCTCGTCTGTGACTCAAGGGCCAGGAGGAGGTTGGCACCCAGGAAATGGGCCCCGGGGTAGTGAGTGAGTTACAGGGTTGAGCTACTGGCTAGCTCAAGGCTGGAATTGCTGAGAGTTGTCACTGTCTCTCTCTTATTTTCCAAGACCCCTCACACCTGGCATCCTGCACAGGGGCAGGAAGGGGGTGGCTCTGAGGAGTCCTCTGTGGTTTCTGATACCTCACCTTGCAGCTGTGGTCCTTGGAGAGAGGGTTCCCCAGCCCACACGCCAGAGGGGACCCCGGGTGTGAGAGCTGCAGGCGTTCTTGTTTGGCAGGGACAGCGAATTCTGCAAAGTACATATTTTGCTTTTCTTAAGAAAAGAAAAGGCAGCCCCCCCCCCCCCAAGCCCTTCACCAGAGCCCAGTTCAGGAGTCCCTGGGGACCGCTAGCGTTGCAGGAAACTTGGCCTGGGTGTGTCATATTGTACCAAAGCAAAGGACTCTGGAGAAGCAGGGAAAGGGACTGGATGAAGGGACATGGGGGTCCTGTTGTGTCTGCTAGACACCAGTCTAGGGGAGATGAGAGGCTGGGCCTGTGTGTTGAAGACTAGTCTGGTGGTCTGGGAGGTGGCACAGTGGATAAAGCATCGGACTCTCAAGCAGGAGGTCCTGAGTTCAATCCCCGGCAGCACATGTACCAGAATGATGTCTGGCTCTTTCTCTCTCTTCCTATGTTTCTCACTAATAAATAAATAAGATATTTAAAAAATAAATAAATAAAAAATAAAGACTAGACTGGGGAGTCAGCGGTAGCTCAGCAGGTTAAATGCAGGTGGTGCAAAGCGCAAGGATTGGCATAAGGATACCGGTTCGAGCCCCCGGCTCCCCACCTGCAGGGGAGTTGCTTCACAGGTGGTGAAGCAGGTCTGCAGGTGTCTGTCTTTCTCTCCTCCTCTGTCTTCCTCTCCTCTCTCCATTTCTCTCTGTCCTATTCAACAACAACAATATCAATAACAACAACAATAATGATAACTACAGCAATAAAACAACAAGGGCAACAAAAGGGAATAAATAAATATAAAAATAAATAAATAAGTAAATAAAGACTAGACTGGATTGTAAGCTATCAACTCCCCCAGTAAAATGGGGAAGGAAAAAAAAAGCTCCCACCACTCTTTCTCTCTCTCCTGGTTGTTTGTTTGTTTGTTTAATCACTGCTGGTCCCCAGGGACTCCATGTTCTCTGTCACTGTGCTTCTGCTCCTGTCTGCAACGTCCTCAATCCATGGGTCCTGGGTCAGGGTCCCCAGAGCCACTGTCACCTGTCACTACTTCCCCCACAGCGTGGTGACTCGTGGGGTCTGTCCACTTCTGGGCTGTCACCAAGATGTACTAGTGGTACCGGCAGGGAGCTCAGCCACTTGGTAGTAGACATTGTAACGGACCCACCCAGGCCAGCATGGCCCAGCCTGGTGTAGGAGGAGCAGTCCTGCCCCTCCAGCTCTCCATGGCTGAGCAGCCTGTGGAGAAAAAGCAGAGTGGCCAGAGGAAGCCAAGCAGAGGTTCAGTCCTCTGTACCTCCTGGGAGAGACCTGGGGAAACTGAGTCACTCCCCCAATGGCGCACACACCTCCGTCAGTAGCACGTTGGGCTAAAGACAGCCGATGTTGGGGCAGTGTGGGAGAGGGCACAGAACATGGAATGCCTGAAACTGTGAGTTCAAATCCCAGCACTGCAGATGTCAGAGTGATACTCTGATTCTGTCTCTCGTTAACAAGTAAGTAGATAAACTTAAAAACTAATAATAATGGGCTGGGCGGTAGCGCAGCGGGTTAAGCACACATAGCCCAAAGGGCAAGGATGTCCGTAAGGATCCCAGTTCGAGCCCCCAGCTCCCTGCCTGCAAGGGGGGGGCGGGTCACTTCACAAGCAGTAAAGCAGGTCTGCAGGTGTCTGTCTTTCTCTTCCCCTCTCTGTTTTTCCCCTCTCTGTTTTCCACTCCCCTCTGGATTTCTCTCTGTCCTATCCAACAACAGTAATAACAACAAGGGCAACAAAATGGAGAAAATAGCCTCCAGGAACAATGGACTCGTAGTGCAGGTACTAAGCCTCAGTGATAACCCTAGAGACAAAAAGAAATAATAATAATAATAATGTCAGGTGGGGGTCAGGCTGGGGTGCACCTGGTTGAGTGCATACATTACCATGCACACATGTGCAAACACCCCTCCCCACCTGCAGGAGGGACGCTTCACAAGTGGTGAAGCACGTCTGCAGGTGTCTCATTCCTTCCATCTCTCTCTACCTCTTCTCAATTTCTCTCTCTTATTAAATAAAAATAGAAGAATAAAAAGGGGAAATGACTGCTGAAGCAGTAGATTCATAATGCAGGCACCAAGCCCCAGCGATAACCCTGGTGGTTATAAAAAATAAAAATAGGGAGTCGGGCGGTGGCGCAGTGGGTTAAGTGCACGTGGCGCAAAGCACAAGGATCCGCGTAAGGATCCTGGTTCGAGCCCCCGGCTCCCCATCTGCAGGGGAGTCGCTTCACAGGCGGTGAAGCAGGTCTGCAGGTGTCTGTCTTTCTCTCCCCCTCTCTGTCTTCCCCTCCTCTCTCCATTTCTCTCTGTCCTATCCAACAATGACGACATCAATAACAACAACAATAACTACAAGAACAATAAAAAGACAACAAGGGCAACAAAAGGGAAAATAAATAAAAATTTAAAAAACTAAAATAATTAAAAATAACGTGAGGCCAGGTGGTGGTACCCCCAGTTAGAGCCCCTACGTCATCTTGCATGAGGATTCTGGTTCAGACCCCAATTCCCACCTGCAGGGAGGAAGCTTCACAGGCGGTGAAGCAGGGCTGCAGGTGTCTCTCAGCCTCTCTCCCTTTCTGTTTCTCTCAGTCTCTATCAGAAAGGGGGAAAAAAACAACTGCAGGGGAGTCGCTTCACAGGCGGTAAAGCAGGTCTGCAGGTGTCTGTCTTTCTCTCCCCCTCTCTGTCTTCCCCTCCTCTCTCCGTTTCTTTCTATCCTATCCCAACAACAACGCCATTAATAACAACAATAATAACTACAACAATGAAAAGCAACAAGGGCAACAAAAGGGAATAAATAAATAATTTTTGCTTTTTTAAAAAAAAGGCCACCTGGAGCAGTGGGATCATCATGCAGGCACCAAGCCCCAGAAATAACCGTACTGACAGAAATAAATAAGTGATGATGCTGGGGACCGGGGAGCAGTCAGAGGGCACGCTTGTGAACAGAAGTGGGGTTTGTCAGGCTGACGGAAGAGCCCCTGGAGACTCCGTGGGGGTCCTCTGCTCCCTGCACCCCTGACTCCCTCAGAGACAGGCCTATAGTCAGACAAGCATCATGAAGAGTGACGATAAGACAACATGAGAAGAAATTAGTAGTGGGCATAATCTTCGTATGCATGGAAGAGAGAGAAGAAAAAAAAAACAAAAGCAAAGTAACTTTCCATGTGTCCTGTGTGAGCCTAACTGGAGCAGAGGAGACTGGGAAGAAGCAAAGCCCAGCTCAGTTAGGGAGACACATAAGAGAAAGCCATGCAGGGTTCATTCCGACAGAGAGATTACAGGGAGCCAGGGCTGCGGAGAAAGCACAGTGGTGCTGCCAAAGACTCTCATGCCTGGGACTCTGAGCTCCCAGGTTCTATCCCTAGCACCACCACAGCCACAGCTGAGTCGTGTTCTGGTCTATCACTATTTCTTCTTTGTCTTTCTCTCTGAATCTCTCTCATTAAAAGAAATGAAATATTAAAAAAAAAAAAAAAAGACAAAAGAGCCACCTTTCAGAGAGAGATTGGCATGTAAATGTTGGTTTTTCTCCTCTCTCTCTCTCTCTCTCTCTCTCTCTCTCTCTCTCCCTTGCTAGCTAGTATTGGCACCTGGGAAATCCTGCCACTCCTAGTGGGCTGTTTCATTTTCTCTTTTACTTCTCTCTGTTATTTTCCAGATGGAGGGGGAGAGAAAGATAGATAGTAGACAGACAGACAGACAGGAAAGCGGGAGACAGAGACCACAGCAATTCTGCACCACCCTCGAAGCTTCCTCTGTGCGTTCTCTCCCATGTGGTAGCGGGGTCCCCAGCCTGGGTCCTCGTGAAGACATAGCTCTAACAGGTGAACTATCTTCTGGTGCTGGAAGCATCATTCTTCAAAGGTCACCCCCACCCCCACCCCCATCTTCAGAATGGCTGCCTTGAACTTGACCTTTGGCCAAGAACTTTTTTCATGAGAGAGAGTTCCTCCCCTGATGCTGCTAAAGACGCAAGGCCCTGGCTCAGCTGCGACTCCGCCAGTGCTGTAGCGGGGCCTTACAGCCCAGGTCACCACTGCAACAGAGAGCCTGACAGCTCTGGGTGGCCAAGATGTCTTCCTGCCCTGCCTGGACAGGAGCATTCTGCAAGGAACGGCCTGGCGTCCAAGGCCCCTCCCCTGCACAGCAGCCAGCCGGACACATGCACACGCACACACATGCACACACACGCACACACCCGCAGGGTCTGGCCTCTGTGGAGGGGGCATTGAGGGGACATGCATTTCACAGAAGAGCTCAGTGACCTACAGCAACGCAGCTGTATCATCTGATTGCCCCAGAGAGGATGGGTCTCCCTGAGCTGCCAACTAAGTGTCTGCAGAACTGCTTTTTTGGCCAAGACTCCAGGAAGAACCCACTCCTGGGCCTTTTCCTAGGTCCATCTGGAGGTTGCTCACACACCTTGGCTTGTGGTGCCTTCCTCCTCCTCTTCAGTGCTTTTAAATCCAGGCATAGCTGGTCAGGTCTTGCCTTCACCGCACACCTGGCCCTGATTCTTGTCTCCTCTTCCTCATCTTGGGGTCCTCGTGGTTACAGCACACCCACCTGGGGCTAAATAGTAGCCTCTGTGGCCACATGGCCTAGCTCATTTCTGCATTTCACAGATGGGGGAGCAAATGGTGGTGCACCTGGCTGAGCGCATGTTACTGTGTTCAAGGGCCAAGTTCAAACCCCTGTCCCCACCTGCAGGGGGAAAGCAGTACTGCGGGTGTCTCTCTCCCTCCCTCTCTGTGGTCCCCTACCCTCTCTATTTCTGGCTACCTACCCCAAAAACAAATTTCATAGACAGGCCCGTGGACATCCGGAAGATGGGGAAAAGCAGCCTGCCATGCCCCTGGACCATGGCTGGCACCCAGCTCCATGCCCCCACCCAGCTGTAAGGAAGGCCAGAGACAGAGCCTGAGCACTTGTTCAGCCTAAACTAGCCCCTCCTGCCCAGTGGCACAGACCCCACGGTCCCATAGACATGCATTCACACCTGGAGACACTCCCAGAGCCATGTGACACACACAGAGACAAACATGTAGACGCCAAGAACCCCAGTCACCTGCCTTCATCCCTTAAGCCTGGAAGAGGAAGCTTGTTTCTGTTTTTAATTTTTTTTATTTGTCATTGGATAGAGACAGAAAGAAATTGAGAGAGAAGGGGGAGATAGATAGGAAGAGAGACAGACACCTGCAGACCTGCTTCACCACCTGTGAAGTGACTCCCCTGCAGGTGGGGAGCCGGGGGCTTGAACCGGGATCCTAACCTGTCCTTGCGCTTTGCGCCACGTGCGCTTAACCCACTGCGCTACCGCCCAACTCCCTTTTTGTTTTTTGTTTTTTATGAGTGACTTAATATTGATTCACAAAACTGTAAGATAACTGGAGTATAATTCCATACAATTACCACCACCACCAGAGTTCTGTTTCCACTTCCCCTCCATTGGAAATTTCCCTATTGTTTACCCCCCTGGGAGTATGGACCACAGTTCTTTTCGGCATATAGGTGGGAATTCTGTCTTCTGAAATTTGGAAGCCTGTTTTTTTCCTTAACCCTGAAGCTCCTATTTCAATACCAGCTGCCAACACACACACACACACACACACACACACACACACACACACGGAAGAAAAAAGAAAGCTTCATTTCTCCTATTGTCTCTCATGAAAAGACCTGTGTTGGCAAATGAGACTGCAGAAATTTCTGGGGTGGGGAAGATCCCTCTGCCTTTTATGGTGGCAGAGACAGCAGTGCCAGATGACAGTCAGGGTGGATGGGGGCTGTCAGCCGTTGGGGTAGTGTCACAAGTCGGCACACAGCTGTCATGTTCCTGAGTTACTGGGATCCTTGCCGTGGTCACTGCTGCATCTGTCAAACTGCCACTGTGGGGGGCCGAGGAACTAATTACCTTTTTTTTTCTCTTTTTGTTGCCCTTGTTTATTGTTGTTGTTGTTATTGCTGTCATTGTTGTTGGATAGGACAGAAAGAAATGGAGAGAGGAGGGGAAGACAGAGGGGGAAAGAAAGATAGACACCTGCAAACCTGCTTCACCACTTGTGAGCAACTCCCCTGCAGGTGGGAAGCTGGGGGCTCGCGACCGGAGCCTTATGCCGGTCCATGCACTTTCCGCCATGTGCGCTTAACACGCTGTGTCACCGCCTGGCTCCCACTAGTTACCTTTATAGACTCAGTTAAGGACAGTGCTCACAGCTCAACAAGCCTCTGCCTCCCCCAGCACCCCCACCGGGCAGGATACAGCCCACTCTGAGCCTGGGCTCCACACACTGCCCCAGAGGTCACCGGCATCCAGTGTCCCTTTCCCTCTGCTTCTGGTCACATGGCCATGTCACTTGCCTTCAGTGCACGGGGCAGGTCTGTAAGCTGTTTAGGATGCTCGTGTCTGGGGTCAGTGCGTCTGTTTGGCCACATGTCTGACTCGGGCTTCAGTCTGGCCCTCTTTGTTCTGGACGAAGCTTTGGTGCTTGCCACACCTCTGTCTGTGTCTCTCTGTCTGAAAAAGTTGGCCCAGGTGACAACAAATGGAAGAAAGGATAGGAGGAAGGAAGAGAAGGGAAGGAGGGAGAGAAATATAGATTTGTGTCTACACTGGGAAGTAACTCACCCAGTAGAGTACACACCTTGCTTTGCACATAGTAGAGTGTGTAGGTTACCACGTGCAAGTATCCTGGTTCGAGCCCCCAGTCCCCACCTGCAGGGGCAGCTTCATGAACGGTGCAGCAGTGCTGTGGTGCCTCTTTCTCTCCCTCTCCTCTTTTTTCTTTTAAGAAATACATTATTTTAAAAAAAACACTTTGTTTTATTTGATAAGACAGAGAGAAATTGAGGAGTAAGGGGAGCAGAGGAAGAGAGAAACAGAGAGAAATTTGCAGCTCTGCTTCACCACTCAGAAAGCGTCCCTCCCCCACAGGTGGGGACCCGGGTTTGAACCCAGTTCCTTGTGCATGAAAGCATGTGCACTTCACCAAGGGCTCCACTGCCTGCTCGCTCGCTCTCTCTCTCTCTCTCTCTGACCTTCTGTATATTCCTTCCCTTTCAGTTTCTGTGTCTCTATCAAAAAAACACCAAGGGCCAGGCAGTGGTGCACCTGGTTAAGTGCACACATTACAGTCAGTGCTCAAGGACCCAGGTTCAAGACCCTTGTCCCTCCCCCGCCCCCCGAAGGGGGAAAGCTTCACGAGTGGTGAGGCTGGGCTTCAGGTGTCTTCCTCTTTCCCTCTCTCTATTCCCCCTCCCCTCTTAATTGCTATCTATCTGCAATAATAAACTGATAAATAAATATGGAGAAAAATGGCCGCTGGAAGCAGTGTATTCTTCATACAGGCACCAGGCCCCATTTGTTTATGTGATAAAGACAGCCATTGCATCACCCCAACACAGGCAGTGCTTAGAAATCAACTTCCAACCCGCAAGTCCAAGACTTTACTCACTATGCCACACCCTAGGAATGCAATAATAAGTCATGTTTAAATATATTGAACCTACAGTCACAGCCACAGGGCTTCTGCCTGGTTATTCGGTTGCTCTGATGAAATACTAAAAAGGGGGGCGGGGAGAGAATATGAAGAAAGAGCCCTGCCCCACCATGGAAAGAGAGGCAGGCTGGGAGTATGGATCAAACTGCCAACGCCCATGTTCAGCGGGGAAGCAATTACAGAAGCCAGACCTTCCACTTGCTGCATCCCACAATGACGCTGGGTCCATACTCCCAGAGGGATAAAGAATAGGAAAGCTATCAGGGGAGGGGATGGGATACGGAGTTCTGGTGGTGGGAACTGTGTGGAGTTGTACCCCTCTTATCCTATGGTCTTGTCAGTGTTTCCATTTCATAAATAATTTTTTAAAAAAGAGTTAAAAAAAAAAAAAAAAAGAGCGAGCAAGCCAAGGCAAAAGCAGACACAGAAGCCTTGTAAGGTTCTAGGCAGATCTGCAGAGAGAGAGCTGGGTGGGTCCTTCTGACTCTCCCCTGAACCCTCCTGACAGCAGTGACCTTTGTGGTGCAGACTGTCACCACCCAGTTATCTGGACTCTGCCGTGAGCGCTGTCACCTACATCCCTTTGCAGACACCCGAGTCCTGGGGTGGGGACACTGGGGTCCCCTTCCCTCCTCACTCCCTGTCCTCACACCCCTCCCCCTCTTTTGCAGTGAAAGCCGGGGGGATGCGCATCGTACAGAAGCACCCCCATTCTGGAGACGCCAAGGAGGAGAAGGACGACCAGGAATGGGAGAGCCCCAGGTGCGAGCGAGCGCGCGTGTCCCGGGCCCCTGCCGGTCACACAGGGGCGGGCGTGTGTGTGTGTGTTTCCCTACTCTTCCCGGGCAGGTGGGGGCAGGCGTGTGTGTGTGCTTGTGCGTGTGTGTGTGTGTGTTTCCATGCTCTCCTGGGCAGGTGGGGGCAGGCGTGTGTGTGTGTGTGTGTGTGTGTGTGTGTGTGTGTGTGTGTGTGTTTCCCTACTCTTCGCGGGCAGGTGGGGGCAGGCATGTGTGTGTGCGTGTGCGTGTGTGTGTGTGTGTGTGTGTGTTTCCATGCTCTCCTGGGCAGGTGGGGGCAGGCGTGTGTGTGTTTCCATGCTCTCCTGGGCAGGTGGGGGCAGGCGTGTGTGTGTGTGTGTATGTGTGTGTGTGTGTGTGTGTGTGTGTGTGTGTGTGTGTGTGTGTGTGTGTTTCCATGCTCTCCTGGGCAGGTGGGGGCAGGCGTGTGTGTGTGTGTGTGTGTGTGTGTGTGTGTGTCCATGCTCTCCCGGGCAGGTGGGGGCAGGCGTAGGCGTGTGTGTGTTTGTGTGTTTGTGTGTGTGTGTTTGCGTGCTCTTCCTGGGCAGGTGGGGGCAGGCGTGTGTGTGTGTGTGTGTGTGTGTGTGTGTTTCCGTGCTCTTCCCGGGCAGGTGGGGGGCAGGCGTGTGTGTGTGTGTGTGTGTGTGTGTGTGTGTGTGTGTGTGTGTGTGTGTCGTGGTCTTCCCGGGCAGGTGGGGGGCAGGCGTGTGTGTGTGTTTCCTTGCTCTTCCCGGGCAGGTGGGGGCGGGGATGTTCAGGGTCCAGCACAGTTTCAGCCCGTGCTGCCGCCATCCCTCTGGGGAGGGGCCTCACTTGGGTTCCTTTGAGGGTGTCCCACCCAGTCTGTGACTTCCAAGGGCAGAGGGTGGGACCAGGGTTCTGTGCAGCCCTGGGATAGAACCACCACTTTAGAAAGAAATGTCTGGAGATTGATCAGGACTCGAGAAATAGACCAGCAATTCCTTTCCTGGGATCTACCCAGAGGAAACAAAGACGCCTGCCCAGAAAGCCCTCTGCACAGCAGGTTTGTAATATCCCAGACTTGGAAGCAACCCAGATGCCCCACAACAGATGAATGGCTACGGGAGTTTGGTGCAGAGAGTACGATGCAGCTGTTAAAATGATTTCATCTCTTGCTCAGAACTTTAAGGCATCCTGTGGAGCGAGAGAAGCCAGAAAGAGAAAGACCAATCCCGAATGATCTCTTATAGGTAGACTTTAGAATGAAAGACACGGGGGCCAGGTGGTAGTGCACTGGGTTAAGTGCACATAGTATGAAGCACAAGGACCTGCGCAAGGATCCCAGTTCCAGCCCCTGGCTCCCCACCTTCGGGGGAGGGGTCACTTTCACAAGCCGTGAAGCAGAACTGTGGGTGTCTGTCTTTCTCTGCCCCCCATCTTCCCCTCCTCTCTCAGTTTCTCTCTGTCCTAGTCTATAAAAAAAAAAAAAGTGCAAGGACCAGCGTAAGGATCCCGGTTTGAGCCCCCAGCTCCCCACCTGCAGGCAAGTTGCTTCACAAGCGGTGAAGCTGGTCTGCAGGTGTCTGTCTTTCTCTCCCCTTCTCTTCCCCTCCTCTCTCCATTTCTCTCTGTCCTATCCAACAACAACAGCAGCAGTATCAACAACAATAATAACTACAACAATAAAACAACAAGGGCAACAAAAAGGAACAAATAAATATTTTTTAAAAGTGAATTTTTTAAAAAATTAAAGAAAAAAAAGGGATAAATAACCTCCAGGAGCAGTGGATGTGTACTGCCACACCAGGTCCCAGCAATCACCCTGGAGGCAAAAAAGGAAAAGGAAAAAGAAGAAAGGACAGACATGAGGTGAAACTTGGAAATGTGGACAAGGAGCTGCACATCGCACCAAAGCAAAGGACTCTGGGGAAGGAGGGAGAGGATGAAGGGACACTGGTGTCCCGGTATGTCTCAGACAGCCATCAAGGGGAGGTGAGAGGCTGTGCCTACTTGTTAAAGAGTAGACTGTAAACCATTCACCCCATTGAATTAAAAAAAAAAAAAAAGGAATATTTGCTCACACATTGGCCGCTGGGGAGATGGCTCAGCTGGTAGAGCACAGGACTTGTATGTCTGAGGCTCCTGGTTCAGGTCCCAGGGATGTTTGTACTAGAGTGGTACTCTGGCTTCCATGTGTGTGTGTGTGTGTGTGTGTGTGTGTGTGTGTGTGTGTGTGTGTGTTTCATGTAGAACACTCACATGTGAAATAGAAATTTTAAACCATTAAATCCCCAGTAAAGTAGAAAGAGGGAGGGGAAGGAAGGAAGGGAGGCAGGGAGGGAGGGAGGGAGGGAGGGAGGAAGAAAGAAAGAAAGAAAGGAAGGAAGGAAGGAAGGAAGGAAGGAAGGAAGGAAGGAAGGAAGGAAGGAAGGAAGGAAGGAAGGAAAGCGAGCACAGCAGATGAGAGACAGGAGCAGTTTCCAGCCTGGAGGGGAACATCAGCCTCAGTGCTCACACCTGTAGCCAAGGGCTAGCAGTCCATGGGCCCGGGACAGAGGCCAAGAAGCTGAGGCCAAGGCCAGCGTCCTGTCGGGTAGGGAACATCAGTGACTTGCCCTGACTCAGAAGCCCATGACCAGTGCTCTGAACTGATGGACTGTTTTTTGGTTTTTGGTTTTTTAATTGGGGGGGGGGGTATTAATGGTTTGCGGTAAATGCAGTTGTTGGTACATGTGTGAAATGTCTCAGTTTTCTGCAAAACATTCTCACTCCCAGCAGACACCAGGACCTGAAAACTCTCCCTCCCCCACCCCCCCCCCGAGTCCTTTACTCTGGTGCAATACACCAAACCCAGTCCAAATTCTGCTGTGTGTTTCCCCTTCTGTTTTTATTTCTCCACTTCTTTCCATGAGTCAGATCATCCCATCTTCATCCTTCTCTTTCTGGCTGGTCTCACGTCACAGGATTCTTGCAAGCTCCATCCAAGATGAGGTGAAGAAGGTGGGTTCACCATTTTTAACAGCTGAGTAGTATTTCATTGTGTATCTAGACCACAACTTGCTCAGCCACTCATCTGTGGCTGGACACCTGGGTTGCTTCCAGGTTTGGGCTATTAGATTGTGCTGCTATGAACATAGGTGAACACAGATCTTTTTGGATGGGCTTGATTGACTCCTTAGGATATACCCCCAGGAAAGGAATTGCTGGTCTTGATGGACTCTTTAAGGGCCAGCTGAACCAGCAATCTAGATCCTTCTGTAAAAACAGGCCCCAATGGTTCCAGTTCCAGGTGGCCCAAGCCCTTCCCGTTCATCCTCCAGCCCCTCCTGCCCTCTCTGACGCCTCACCCCTGCACACAGCTATCGCAGTCTCCCAGCCTCCACGGACCTGGCTGGACTCACTTCCTATTTGGAAGCATCTCTGTATTTGCAGAGTATGTCAGACATTCCCTGGGCTGCATCAACGTGCTGTGGAAATGGCGGGTCTGGTGGCATCTGCCACCACTGGGCTCCACTCCTCACAGTTTCTACTGTGTCAAGGCTGGGCAGTGGCACACATGGCAGAGTGCAAGTGTTGCCATGCACAAGGACCCAGGTTCAAGCCTCCTGTTCCCCACCTGCAAAGGGAAAGCTTTGTGAGTGATGAAGCAGTGCTGCCGGTGTCTCTCTATCTCTCCCCCTACTCTCTCCTCCTCCCCTCTCAGTTTTCTTTTTTCTCTGTCAGCAAGGAAAGGAGGGAGAGAGAGAGAGATTATTGTCTGACAGGCACCAAGTCCCAGCAGTAACTGTGGTGGCAGTTTCAGTCAATCAATAATCAATAATCAATCCAAGGGGAAAGCAAAGGCAGGGGCTGGGCAGTGTGGCACTCACTTTAGTGCATGTATCACCATGCAGGGACCCAGGTTCAAGCCCCCATTCCCCACCTGCAGGAGAGAAGCTTCATAAGTGGCAAGACAGGTCTGCAGGTGTTTGTCTTTCTCTCCCTCTCTATCTGCTGTCCCCTCTCAATTTCTCTCTGTCCTATCAAATAAAAATAAAGTCGAAAAAAAAGGGGGAAAATGGCTGCCAGGAGCGGTGGTTTGATAGTGCTGGCACTGAGCCCCAGCAACAACTGTTGTGGCAATGGGAGGGGGGGGAGAGAGAGAGAGGGAGGGAGAGAGAGGGGGGGGAGGGAGAGAGGGGGAGGGGGGGGAGAGAGGGGGGAGAGAGGGGGGAGAGAGAGAGGATGAGACAAAGGCATAATCTCAAATTTCTTTTTTACTAGTGATTTAATAATGATAAAAAAGATTGTGGAGTAAGAGGGGTACAATTCCACGAAATTCCCACCAGCAGAGTCTTATGATCCATCCCCTCCATTGGAAGCGTCCCTATTCTTTAACCCTCTGGGATCATGGGTCAAAGATCTTTATGGGGTGCAGAAGGTGGGAGGTCTGGCTTCTATAATTGCTTCTCTGCTGGACATGGGTGTTGGCAGGTGGATCTACACCCCCAGCCCGTTTCTGTCTTTCCCTAGTGAGACTGGGCTCTGGGGAGGTGAGGTTCCAGGACACTTTGGTGAGGTCATCTGCTCAGGGATGGTGTCATGGTAGCATCTGCAACTTGGTGGCTGAAGAGCATTAAGATATAAAGCAGAACAAATTGTTTAGTAAGCAGGAACCTAAAGGTAAGAATAGAGCAGGTAAGATTTGGGGTCTTCACGTTGGAAGAAGCTAGGAAGTCTATCGTAGATAAAAATCTCAGTTTTCTATTTCCCCCTTTCAGTCCATGTGTGTGAAGCCCTTTGCTCTCCCTGTAGATATCCTTAAAGACCAGCTTGACTATTCAAATCGTAGGAGAGAGCTTCGCATGAGATACAGAGGCAAAAAGCTTTAACCAAGTGATTCCAAGGATGGGACCCAGAGTCTCAGGCAGGCAAGCCCTGGACTCTACCAGCTGCTCTATTCCCCCGGCCGCCGTCACAACTCCTCCAGTCTGGCTGTGTGTGTGTTCTGACTCTTTGATGCTGTTCTTTCTCATGAATCATGAAATCAAAAAGTAATTAACTAGAGAGTGAACCGCCAGAATATAGGAGACATTATTATGTGAGCAAAGAGATAGCTTCACCTTGAACTCATAATTATTTTTCTCGAAAATATTTATGCTTCTCATACTCCCTTGAGTGCGATTTTGCAGAGACTCTGGAATGATTTCTCATGCTGCCAAACTGTTTTGAGATGCTGCCTTTTAAAAAAAAGAAAGAAAGAAAGAGAAAGAACGTAGCAGAGATTTGAAAATGTTCCCTGACAATTTGCATCGTGCTGAGCTCAACTCACCTGTGGTGCTTCCCAGCCAAGAAAAGTAATACTCTCAATCCTTATGGTTCAGCCATTTCCTGAGTGACTGTTAGATTCCGTCTCAGAACTGGCCCAATTAAGGTGAGGCCTCATTTTCCCCTGAGCGTTGTGTTGTGTCCACTGTGGGCCTGATAGGCTACTGAAAGGAGAAACAGTAGGGTTGAGTCATTCTATGATGGTGAGACTGCAGACCAGGCTTGAACTTCCAGAGCTGGTCACATGAGATACCAGCTAGATGGGATCATGTCTTGAATTCCTCTCTTGATTCAGACGTGGGGCAAGATGTAATAGAGGGAGAGGGAGTAAGGTTGAGGGAGAGAACACCCCTTCAGCCCTGAATCAACTTGACTTAGGACGGTGGTACTTTCCCTGCACCTGAAAAATAAGCAGTTGAGATCCACCAGGAGGTGGGAGAGACCCAAACCAGAACAGCTGACTCTGATTGTAACGTAGATGGTGATGACGGACACTGCAAAGACCTGAGAGAGGATAGCCAGCTTACGTAACTTCAGGAAGTGGTGTTTAGCCTGGATGCTTGAAGGTTAGACCACAGCTTCACAAGTGCTATACTCGAAGTGGTGAGCCTGTTTCTCGCACAGGTGGGGTGAATGAGCACTTCTCAAACTGCTTTACGAGTATCCTACCGTGGGAAAAATAAGTTAATATATTGTGGATATTGGTCGCCAAGCTCCTTGCTGTTCGAGAAAGAAATGACAACTAGAGAGGCAGGAAGACTGAAATGAACCTTGTGTGTTGAATTGGAAGTAGAGCTAATTATTTTTGTACTGATGGTCTTGGATGGATGGATGGATGGATGGATGGATGGATGGATGGATGGATGGACGGACGGACGGAGAATGGTGAGTGTACATACCTATAACCCCAAGTGCATTCACTGAAAAGATCTAAAAGACACCCATCAGGATCTGGTCAGAGGCACACCACATTAAGTATTGCCATGCGCAAAGATCCAGGTTCAACCCCCCCACCCACACACGTACTCCCCACATGCAGGGGTACACTTCACAAGTGGTGAGGCGAGTACTGCAGGTGTCTCTGTTTATCTCCCTCTCTTTCTCCTCCTCTCCTCTCACTTTCTCCCTGTCCTACCCAATAAAAAAAAGAAGAAATGGTTTCCAGGAGTAGTGGGATTGTAGTGCTGGCATCAAGCCCCAGTAATAACCCTGGTAGCAGAAAAAGAAGGGGAGGGGAAGGGAGGGGGGAGGGGAGAGGGGAGGCGAGGGTAGAGGAGAGGAGAGGAGAGGAGAGGAGAGGAGGGGAGAGGGGAGGAGACTCATCTACTATTGAGCATCCTTTGGGTCCAGCTATTCTGCTAAATACAGCTGTCCAGGCAAGGGACCAGGGTGACACAGGGAAGTCATTGATTCTAGGGCCAATGTAGGGAAAATATAGATGAGACTGGGACAGCCTGTAATGTCAGAACTTAAGAAAATGCCCCCAAAGCGTGAGGCATGTCAGAAGCCAACCTGGAGAAGCAGATTTTCCAACAATCAAATAATTGGGAGCAACTGCTGAGGAGGGAGCCTAAGACTCCGCCTGGAACTTGAATGTTCTTGGCGTATTTGCAGCACTGCGACCGCCTGACAAGGGACAGACCTCATTTCCGATCAAACAGTGTTGGAGACCTTCTGTCTGTCCCAGTGGTCAGCTCAGGTCTTGCAGCTTTGCCCAACTGCTGGGATCTGGGCTTCTGTCACAAACCTGGGATAGAAAGAATTGTTTCATCACACCATCGCCGGTGACAGAAGAGGTCCAGAGGGGCAGATACTGAATGCTTCTCCAGATGGGGATGCACCCAGTGCCCCTCTCACTAATCGCCCTCTCCATCCGTTTATGGAGTAAGTGCACACCCAGCTGAGTGTAAACACCTCAGGGGAGTTATGTGAGCAATCTCTCTCCTAGGATGTAGAGGCTCTCTGTCAGACCTGCTATCTCCTCTTCCAGTGATTCCACCAGACTCTGTGTTCACTCTGAAACTCCTGGCCCTGCCTCAAGGATATATATAGGCAGAGTTCAGGGTATCGGATATGGCCTCTTTCAGTCTGAAGGGCCTTTTGACCCACTGCCTGTTTTTACCCTGATGTTAGTCAAACGTCCCTGGGGTCTAGAGGCAGGAACAACAGAGAAAGCCAAGTATCCCTGACATGACTGGTTCTGATACGGAGTTCTTCATAATTAGAGAAATGAGTCACATATCCATAAATAACAGGCATTCTGAGTCACGGAGTTCCCAACCCCCAGCACCTGCTAAGATCTCCCGCCAGGAGTCGCCAAGCCTAGCCGGGAAGACAGCCGCGCACTTGGAGGCCGCCCAAGAGAGCGGTCCCAGTGCACTAGGTGGGGCCAGTCCACTTCTGGAGTCCTGATGGAGGGGTCCCCACATCAACTGCTAAGAAAGCAAATTGGCCCCCGAATCAAGCATGGTCCAGTCAAAGGAAGTTGGCAGCAGGTGAAAGTGGTGACTCACAGCCGCCCAACCACTGTGCCTGGAAGTGGGAAACAGGCGTCATGGGCCTTCCAGGGGGAGGGTGGTGCCGGGCGGGCAACACACACAGAGCTCGAGAACGAGTTCGCTTCCGCTCTGGCTACGGAGAGAAGCAGATGCACAGCCTTTCCAGCCCGGGCAAGGTGGAGGTTCAGGAGAGTGCCCCCAGGAACACCTGTGCTGGGGTCAGGAGTCTGCAGGTCGAGGCAGCCCGCAGTGAGGGGCCCTGACCACCCGTCCCTGTGGTCACCAGGGCTCCCCAGATCCCCTTCCTCAGTGAGGAAGGAGCTGCCAATGACTTACTTTGGGTCCCAGAGCCTTGCAGATGCCACAAAGGCTTTCTGCGAAGCTCCAAGAAGCACAGGGAGGGACTGGCTGTGAGTTCCTCAGCTGATGGAACTAATCTTCAATTTTCTGCTCTCCGTGTTTCTCCCGCACCCAGACAACGTGCATTTTGCAGGGAGTCTTCCCCATGGCATCCTAGTGAATGCACCAGGTGGCATGCTGTGTCCACAAGGCACAGGGCAGAAAAGATGGAGGCGTTTTCTGGATGGGAACTCCTCACTGTGGAGGGCAGGCGGCACAGTTGGGCGCCGTCAGGCAGATGCAGGCAGAGCCGCCCACCGCGGCTGGCGCTGGGTGGGAGTTCATTTTCGGGTTTGGTTCCAGCCTGTCACCTCAGTGTCCGCTCTCCCGGAAGGTTCTTTTAGCTATTGATGACTTCAGCAGACAGTCCTTCTCTTCACAAAACAATGTGCAAGGACTCTGTGACCTTCCCTCTCTCCTTGTCAGCTCCTGTCCCTGCCTCCATTTCTTTTATTATTCTTAGTAATGATTCAGTACTGATTTGCAAAACTGTAAGATCATACTGGTGTAGTGGCACACCATTCCCACCACCAGAGTTCTGTGTCCCCATTCCCTCCATTAGAAACTACGGTGGCAGGAGACGGGCGGTAGCGCAGTGGGTTAAGCACATGTGGTGCAAAGCACAAGGATGGGCATAAGGATCCCATAAGGATCCCAGTTCGAGCCCCCGGCTCCCCACCAGCCGGGGAGTCGCTTCACAAGTGGTGAAGCAGGTCTGCAGGTGTCTTATCTTTCTTTCTCCCTCTCTGTCTTCCCCTCCTCTCTCCATTTCTCTCTGTCCTATCCCGCAACAACGACATCAATAATAACTACAACAATAAAAAACAAGGGCAACAAAAGGGAATAAATAATAAATATTTTTTTTAAAAAAAAGAAACTATGGTGGCTCTCCCAAGGTCACAGATATGGGCTGACTTTATAACTATATTTATATATTTTTACCTGTTTCTTTTTTTTCATACAGTCCTGCCATAATTCGCTAAGTCACACCTATACCTACTATTACTTCCGAGTGTCCTTTTTTTTTTTATCTTCCTCTCAGATAAGAGAAACAATGCCTGGCTTCCTCTGATATTTTCCAGATTCACTTCCCTTTCAGTGATGGTATAAAAACAAGATTCCTGGTTGCAAACATTTTGGGTCCTGGTAGAATTGGAGGTTCAGAACCCTCTGGTCATCTTCCCCTGTCATTTGGAAGTATGGAACAAAAATCTTCATGGGGTGCAGAAGGTGGGAGGTCTGGATTCTGGAGTTGCTTCCCCAAAGGACATGGGCATTGGCAAATGGACCCATACCTCCAGCCTGTCTCTCTCTTTCCCTGGTGGGGCAGAGCTCTTGGGAGGTGGAATTCTAGACACACTGGTGAGGCCGTCTGCCCAGGATGGTCAGGATGGAATCATAGTAGCATCTGCACCTCCCTTCCTCTCTCACCTGCAGTTTGCCCCTGGGTGTCCTGAGCAGGTGTGCTTGGTGATGGCCCGCGACTGACCAGGAGAGGCTGGGCATTAGGCCTGAGGCTTTGTGTAGCTGCTGGGGCTTCGGGGTATGGAGAATATGGGTAATAAGCAGACCAGGCGTGGGGCAGCTGTGCCACCAGCCGGCTGGACGAGTGGCCTTGTACAACTCCAACCACATCTAAAGGAGAGAGACAGAGACAGAGAGTAAGTGATGGATGTGTAAGGTCTGTAGCGAATGTTTGTGTGTGTAGCCGAGAAAGCTGTGTGTATCCTCAATAGCATTCTACTCAGCTGTTGTAAATGTTGGCGTCCTTTGGATGAAACCTGAAGGCGTCGTGTGAATCTCAATAAACCAGAAAGAGAAGAACAAATATCGAATGATCGCTCTCACTCACTAAGAAGCAAGGACAGAGAGGGAAGCACAGAGTGAAAGTTGGACTGGGTGGGGTGTTTTGCAACAAAGCAAAGGACTCTGGGGAAGGAAGGGGAGGAGGAAGCAGGGATTTGAACCCAGGTCTTTGCATGTGGTAACGTGTGCACTCAACCAGGTATGCCACCGCCTAAGCCCCCAAATTCTCTTACTTTAATAATCATTTTATGTTTTTTTAAAAAATTCATCTTTATTTATTTATTGGATAGACACAATCAGAAATTGAGAGGGAAGGGGGTAGTAGACAGGGAGAGAGACACCTGTCTCACTGCTTCACCACTCATGAAGCTTTCCCCTTGCAGGTGGGGACCAGGGACTTGAACCTGGGTCCTTGCATGCTGTAATATTCAAATTTTTAAAGAAAAAAATCTATTTTCATGAGAGACAGAGAGACCAGAGCAGTGCTGTGCTCCGGCATCAGGTGGTGCTAGGACTCAAACCGGCGACCCCTGGGGCCTTGGGCAGGTATGTCTGATGCACTCTAGCTGTGCTGTCTCCCTCCCTGCCCTGTTGTACTTTTTTATCCATTGGGTCATTCGTACAGCGTCTTCTTCTGTGAGCTGAAGTGTTGGTTTTCATCGAGTCTGAGAGACTGTGTAGCTTTTTTTTTTTACAAAGTGTTTGTTTCTTTTTGGGGGGGGGTTGTGGGAGGGGCAGGTACCTGAGATTCACCTGTTTGCATTTCCTCAGCGTGGACATTACATCAGGGGGTGGGACAGGGCTCAGAAGGGGGAGGCAAGAATAGTCATTTCTAGCAGGAAGCACCCTGGGCGTCTGCCCACAAGGTGGGCGGGACAGGAGGACATTGCTGTCAGTGGCGGATCACTGGGACGCTGACGGTCTCTCCAGATGGTTTGGCTGAGGGTGACAGGTGGGCCCAGTGGGCTGTGACAGCCAGAGGCTGACCCTGGGACAGCAGTGGAAACCAGTTCAGAATTAGCAGCTGTTTGGGGGGGAGGGGGCGCTGGAGTGGGAAGGCATCTTTCTTCCTGCTACTGAACTCTTTCCAAAGAGTTCTCTTTGCGGCGGGCCAGCCTCTCTTCCCTGCAGCAGCTGCACAGGCCTGGCAGTTTGGGAGACGTGCCCCTGCACTAGGGCAGGACTCCATGGTGCTTTCCCAAGAGACTTCCAGAGAGCGAAGCTGTTGCTGAGAGGAACACAAGGGCGAAGCCCCCGGGCCAGCTACCTCCACCAGCTCAGCTCTGCCCAGTGCACTCTCCTATCCTGGGGGAGGGGCGAGGGCCAGAGGCCGGGGGTGGAAGGAGGGAAAGCCAGTGCCCGGTGTCCTCAGACAGCTGGTGCAGAGTCCAGACGAAAACTGCAAAGGCCTTCATATTTTCACACAGAAACTCCTAGGCCGGCAAAATAGAACTGCCATCAGGCTGTTCAGGGGCCTTATTTATCCTGCTGAGTGGCCAGCCAGGCGTTTTGCTGTGGAAGAGGTGTTTATAAAGAGCCACTTATTTTTATCTGTGTATTTATAAGAGTGAGGAGAGGAGAGGAAAGCAGAGGGAGAACATGGAGCCTGGCTCAGCTCTGGCTGTTGGTGTTGCTGGGGGCTGAAACTGGGAAAGTCATTTGCAGAACAGTTGTGCTGTCTCCCTTATTTGTTTCATTTTAACGAGAGGGATACAGAGAGAAAGATGGAGAGACAGAGAGACACCAGAACACTGCTCAGCTCTGGCTGGTGGTACTGCTGGGGATTGAACCCGGGGCCTTAGCTTTAGGTGGGAAAGCCATTTGCAGAACTGTTATGCTATCTCCCCAGCCCTATTTGTTTCTTTTTTCTTTTTCTTTCTTCTTTTTTTTTTTTTTTTGCCTCCAGGGTTATCGCTGGGGCTCAGTGACTACACTATGAATCCACTGCTCCTGGAGGCCATTTTTTTCCCCTTTTGTTGCCCTTGTTGTTGTAGCCTTGTTGTGGTTATTATTGTTGTTGTCATTGTTGTTGGTTAGGACAGAGATAAATGAAGAGAGGAGGGGAAGACAGAGGGGGAGAGAAAGAGAGACACTTGCAGACCTGCTTCACCACGCGTGAAGCGACTCCCCTGCAGGTGGGGAGCCGGGGGCTCGAACCGGGATCCTTATGCCGGTCCTTGCACTTCGAGCTATGTGCACTTAACCCACTGCACTACTGCCCAGCCCTCTATTTGTTTCGTTTTAATGAGAGATACACAGAGAGAAAGATAGAATGGGACGGGGTGGGGGGGGGGAGGGA
The DNA here is from genome assembly GCF_950295315.1 of Erinaceus europaeus. NCBI lineage: Eukaryota > Metazoa > Chordata > Mammalia > Eulipotyphla > Erinaceidae > Erinaceus > Erinaceus europaeus. The sequence goes on along the minus strand of NC_080166.1, from coordinate 18,886,290 downwards.
ACACTAGAACCCTGCTCAGCTCTGGCTGATGGTGGTGTTGGGGATTGAACCCAGGACCTCAGCCTCAGGCATGCCAGCACTGTTGCTGCATTACCTCCCTTCTCCCCCGCCCCCTGGGGAAAACATGAGTGCGTCTGATGGGTGTTGTGGGAAGCATTCGTTACACATGGTTGATATAATTAACCATTTTTTTGTAAGATCTAAAAACCATCTGAATCCTGAGACCTGCCTGATCCCAAGGGTTCTGGGTGAAGGATCAGGGGCTGTAAGGGAAACTGAGGCACAAAGGTGCAGGAGTTCTGGCGGGGGGCTGCTGGTGGGGGCCAGTGATCAGCGGCTAAGTCCTGCCAGGAAGCCACCTGCTGGAAAAAGCCGCAGCGCCACCTTGTGGGTGATCCGGGGAGGACGTCACCTTGACCCAGGGCAGCGGACAGTGCAGAGGCCGGTGGTGGCAGGCAGCCCCCATCACCGCCCAGTGGCTGAGCACCTCACCCCCAAATCAGTCAGCAGCTGTGGAATGACACCTCGGGAACCCAGGTGGAAAGAAAGAGTTTGTGTTCCCTCGAATTCACTAGGAAACTCATTGAAAATAACCCTGGGTGGGAAGGTATTTGGAAAAAAAAAGAAAAACAGGGCAGAGGGAGAGAGGGAGGGAGAGAAGGGGAAGGAAGAGAGAGAGATAGATAGAAAACATCTGTCTACCCTAGAAAACATTTTGAAAGTCATTCCAGGTGGGAATGTAGAGAGGAAAGAAAGAAGGAGGGACGGAAGGAAGGAAGGAAAGACAGACAGAAAGGGAGAGAGAACCCCAAAGCCAAGGTTTAAGAACAAAGTCCAAATAAAGATGCAGAGTCTGCTTTGGAAGAAGGCCCAGCTTCCAAGGGGCTGCAGGGGAGGGGCTGCAAGGGAGGAGCTGTCCCACAGGGGGGCTGCACCTCAAATCACCCGCCTCCATCATTGCACAGGAGTCCCCTGAACTCCCCCTCTGGCAAAAATTGCTTATTTTTCTTAAATTCCCACCGGCATTATTGCTGAGGCTGTATGCCTACATGATGAATCCACTATTCCCGGTGGCCTCCCCTCCCCACTTTGATATAAAGAGAAATTGATAGGGAAAGGGGGAGGTTGGGGGGGAGAAAAAGAGAGAGAAAAGGAGGCAAACAGAGAACAAAATGCATCATTACTTGACTGCTTGCAAAGCTTCCTCCATGATCAGACCTCAGTGGCCCTGTGACTGTGTCACCCGTGGGGCTGGAGTGGAGGGGGCTGTGGGTTTCCACCCTCCTGGACACTCACAGGGACTCTGCAGAGGTGGGGAGCTGTGTGGTCCCCTGCGGAAGCGTGTCACCCGTGACGGGGGATGCTGCTGTCATTTGTCTCAGCTGTAGCCACCTCACACCAACTGTCCAACTTCTAGGAAAATGGAACGAGAACACTGACCTCTGCTTTCTGAGCCTGGGGACAGGGACTGTTAGGGGGGACTTTTAGGGAAACCCCCTTTCTGAGCACTCAGGGACTTTCCTACCAGAAAGGAGGAAGTATCTTGAGATTCCCCCAACCCACCCCCATCTGAAGTGACATGTCACCTTTCTGGAAGACTCTGACCACTGGCCACTGCTAGGATCCCTGCTGGGGTCTCTGAGAAACAGAGCCTGGTGTTCCGGAAAGTGGTCCAGTGATAAAGCTTTGGGCTCGCAAGCATGAGGTCCTGAGTTCAATCCCTGGCAGCACATGTGCCAGAGTGATGTCTCGTTCTTTCTCTCTCATCCTATCTTTCTCATTAATAAATAAAATCTTTTTAAAAAAGAAAGAAAGAAAGAGAGTCTGAAAGGATATATCTTTAAAAGCAGTAATCAGGTATACATATAACTGTGGGCAAGGAAAACTACAAATAAGACTTTATAAAGAAAAAAACAGGGAGTCGGGCTGTAGCGCAGCAGGTTAAGCGCACGTGGCGCAAAGCATAAGGACCGGCATAAGGATCCCGGTTCGAACCCCGGCTCCCCACCTGCAGGGGAGTCGCTTCACAGGCGGTGAAGCGGGTCTGCAGGTGTCTATCTTTCTCTCCTCCTCTCTGTCTTCCCCTCCTCTCTCCATTTCTCTCTGTCCTATCCAACAACGACAACAACAATAATAACTACAACAATAAAACAACAAGGGCAACAAAAGGGAATAAATAAATAAAATAAATATTAAAAAAAAATTTAAAAAAGAAAAAAACAGGTACAGTTTCTCGTGGTGAAGAGAAAGTTCTGGAAACGGCTAGTGGTAGTACTTGCATTATGTTGCAGGCCTGGGAAGGTCACCTGTGGCTCTCAGACACAGGGCTCTGACCTCTCCGAGTAACCTTCTGGGTGTCCTGAGAACACACAGCCTGTGGTGAGCTGAGCGGCTAAATCTCTCTCCGCTTCTTGCCTTCCAGCCCTCCCAAGCCCACCGTGTTCATCTCCGGAGTCATCGCCCGGGTAAGTGCCGGCTCTGCCTCTGGACACCTGCTGTGGGGGCTGCTTTGTGACTCACGAGTGTGTAGGGGCTGAGAGGGGTCCTCGGCCACATCGCCTGTCAGTCAGTTTGGATTCAACCCTAATCACCTCATCAGGATCTCAGACAGCTCACCTGGGGCCCAGATCTGATCCCTGACACCACTTGGGAATGTCACAACACCAGGAAAAGCTCAGGCACTGTGGTGTGTGTGTGTGTGTGTGTGTGTGTGTGTGTGTGTGTGTGTGTGTGGTGTTTGCATTTTATCTGGTTGAAAAGAAAATCCAGCCCTCAGCAGTAAAACTGTGCATGTACGAGGTCCCAGCTAGCGATAATAATAATCTATGTGTATGCTTCTGTATCTGAATGTAAAACCAGAACACAGCACTGAGCAGTGAAGTGGAGCATGCGTGGAGACTAGGCAGTGGTGCGCTGTTCCGCACGCCCCCCCAGCATGACCAGGACTCACCCTCAGCGGCCGGACCCCCCTCAGTTGAACGGGCCTGTTGCCATGCATAAGCCATGAAGCAGTGCTACAGGCCTCTCTCTGTCTCTCCCTCTCTCTGTCTCTCCCTCTCTCTGTCTCTCCCTCTCTGTCTCTCCCTCTCTCTGTCTCTCCCTCTCTCTGTCTCTCCCTCTCCCCCCCCCCGCCTCCAGAGTTATCATTGGGGCTCAGTGCAGGCGCTACAAGTCCACTGCTCCTGGTGGCCATTTTTTTCCGTTTTTATTGGATAGAACAGAGAGAAAGTGAGAGAGACAGGGATAGTAGAGAGGGAGAAGGACAGACACCTGAAGCCCTGCTTCATCGCTTTTGAAGCGACCCCCCCCCCCGCAGGTGGGAAGCCGGGGGCTTGAACCAGGATCCTTGTACTTCGAACTATATACGCTTAACCGGGTGCGCCACCGCCCAATCCTCCCCCCCTCCCCTCTCTATCTCTATCAAATAAGTAAATAAATCTTTTTAAAGTTAAAAAAAATTGACCATGCATGAAGTCCTAGCTGCCATTAATAATAACAGTAGTAATAAGATAAGCAAGCCACCCGGTTCCCTCCCTGAGTTCTCCAGAGATGTGATGTCTCTGTGTGGGATAGAGTTCAGTGTCCTCAGCATCTGAATGGAGCTGTACCCCCTCTTTAGGACCCCACAGCCCCCCCCCCAAACTTTGATGGAGAATGGGTGGTGAGATGAGCCCCTCCCCTCTGTAACTCAGCTGTTCTGCACGCCCCTCCCCACAGGGTGACAAAGACTTCCCCCCAGCGGCCGCCCAAGTGGCCCACCAGAAGCCCCACGCCTCCATGGACAAGCACCCCTCCCCGAGACCCCAGAACATTCAGCAGCCTCGCAAGTGAGGGGCCCTGGCTGGACCCCCCTCTGCCAGGCCCCCAGGAAGAGAGCCAGCAGGTGCGGCCAGCAGAGGGCGCTCCAGGACAGAGACCAAGCCCAGCACCCTCCCTCACCTTCTGCTTCCTGGCGCCACATAGAATCGATCCAGCAGACAGACCCCAAACCTCCTTTCTGGGGAGGGGCTGGGGGGCACATTGGCGTGGTTTGAGGGCCCAGCAGATCCCAGTTCTTGCTTGGAACTCACCAAGGCCCACACAATATTAAAATGACCAAAAATCTCATTCCCACTCCCCAAAAAACAATCTGGGAAACATTCCTTCAGAAAATTCAGAAGGGTACAAACTTAACAAAAGCTGGAGACATGCCGTCATTCCACGTGCTGGGTCACAGTTCAGCCTGAGCACCCAGCAGAGAGCCAGGAGGCTGATGGGGCAGGGGACACCCAGCGTGTCCCAATGAAGCCACCCACCCTGGGGTGTCAGGAGTGTCTTGGGAGCCCAGCACTGACCACACCTGCCCCTGGTCTCCCAGAAGGAACAGACTGCCTGCCTCCACCTGTCTGTCCACCAGTCCACCTGCCCACCTGGCGTGGGAGATGGCACCGTGTTCTCTGGGAGAGCCCCTGCCCTGTCTCCCCGCCTCCTGGCAAGAGGCTGGGCCGCTGTGCTGGGTGTTCAGTGCTCTGGAACCCCAGGAGAGCCTGGGAAGAGCAGAATCTGGGACCCCAGGCTAGCAGCCCCCCGCCCAGTCCCCCAGAGCTGCATCTTAGAAGGGGGCTGTCAGGTGTGAACACTGCAACTTCCTCGCTGCCAGAGTTAACAGGCCTCCTGCCAGCCCCTCAGTGGCCAGCTAGGGGACCCCACACACACACTCAGCCATCCTTTGGGCTCCGTCTGGGGGGCTCTGGGGGCTCAGGGCTGGGAAGGCCAAGTGTCGCTCTGAGTGGGTTCACTGGCTGTTAACAGTGATGACAATGAGAATAAAGCCCCTGCTGCATTTCCTCCTCTGGGGTGTGTGTGTTATGTGTGGGGTGTGTGTGTTATGTGTGGAGTGTGTGTGTATGATGAGTGCATGGTCTGTATGTGGTGTGTGTGCATGTGGTGTAGTGTGTAGTGAGTGTGGGTGGTTGTGTGGTGTGTATGGTGTGTGTTTACATAATACGTGCATGTGGTGTATGATGGTATGTGTGTGATGTGTATGGTGTGTTGTGTATATATGTTGTGCTGTGGTGTGTGTGTTCATGTGTGTGTTATAGTGTGTGTGTTACATGATGAGTGAGTGTTATGTGCTGTGTATGTGTGTGTGTTATATGGTGTGGGGGGGTGTTATATGGTGTGTGTGTTATATGGCGTGTGTGCGTGATATGGTGTGATGTGAGTGTTATATGGTATGCATGGTGTGGTGTGTGTTAATAGTGTGGTGTATTACATGATGTGGTGTGAGTGTTATGTGCTGTGTGTGTTATAGTGTGGTGTGTGTGTTACATGATGTGGTGTGAGTGTTATGTGCTGTGTGTGTTATAGTGTGGTGTGTGTGTTACATGATATGGTGTGAGTGTTATGTGCTGTGTGTGTTATAGTGTGGTGTGTGTGTGTGTATGTGTGTGTGTGTGTGTGTGCCTGTGCACTCTCTCCCCTCGCAGCTGTTCCTCCCGCCCCCCAGGGCTGTGGGCTGGTTTCTGTGGCATCAGGAACATGTTTTTTGAAGACGGAATTTTCCCCAGTAGGTTCCCTGTGGCGATGCCTGTCCCCTCTGTGCTAAGCTTGTGCTCCAAGGTGACATTTGTAGCCAGGATGTGACTCCGTGACCCAGCACAAGCTTCCCTGCTCTGAGACCTCGGCTTTGATCCCGGGCACCCTACCCCTCCCCCCAAAAATTAAGCTTATAAAATAGAGAAGCAGCTGTTGTCTCTGGCTCCCAGCTGCCCTGTTCTCAGGGAAGCCTCAGAGGACTGGTAAGGGACAGGGAACTCGCACACCAGCTTACAGCAGATGGCGCCAAGACCTCAGGTGCAGGCCCCAGCACCACCACGAGGCAGGGCTGAGCAGGGCTCTGGTGAAAAGAAAAGAAACAGGCTGGTGGGATGGATCCACCTGCCAACGCCCAAGTCCATCAGAGAAGCAATTATAGAAGCCAGACCTTTCACTTGCCTCACCCCATAAAGAATTTTTGGTCCACATTCCCAGAGGGATAAAGACTAGGGAGGCTTCCAGTGGAGGGATGGGACACAGAACTCTGGTGCTGGGAACTGCGTGGACTTACACTCCTGTTACCTTACAAACTTGTTCATCATTATTGGATCACTAATAAAAAAAAGAAAAGAAAAGAAAGCAAGGGAGCAGGAGAGAGGCAGGAAAAGAGAGAACGAAAAGATAAAAAATAAAAGAATGGAGAGTCAGGTGGTAGCGCAGCAGGTTAGGCACACGTGGCGCAAAGCACCAGGACCGGCCTAAGGATCCCAGTTCGAGCCCCCGGCTCCCCACCTGCAGAGGAGTCACTTCACAGGCGGTGAAGCAGGTCTGCAGGTGTCTGTCTTTCTCTCCCCTCTCTGTCTTCCCCTCCTCTCTCCATTTCTCTCTGTCCTAACAACAGTGGCATCAACAACAACAATAATAACTACAACAATAAAACAAGGGCAACAAAAGGGAATAAATTTTAAAAAAAAAAAACCTCTGTGTAAGGGGCTGGGTGGCCGTGCACCTGTCTGAGCACACACATGTCCATGCACAGGGCCGGGGCTGAGCCCCCACTCCCTCTGCAGGGGCGAAGCTTCTTGAGCAGAGCGGCAGTGATACAGGTGTCTCTCTGTCTCTATTCCCCTCTACCCCCTCTTACCCTCTCAACTCCTCTCTGTCCTATAAAAAAACTAGAATCAATAAACATATGTTATGTGAAGGCTGTATGTGATCTATAAAGCTGCAGCATGCTGTAAACCAATGGCACAAGGATATGTTTGCATGAAAAGGCAGGAGAGGGGTCAGGCAGTAGCGCAGCGGGTTAAGCACACATGATGCAAAGCGCAAGGACCGGCCTAAGTAAGGATCCGGGTTCGAGCCCCTGGCTCCCCACCTGCAGGGGTGTCGCCTCACAAGTGGTGAAGCAGGTCTGCAGGTGTCTATCTTTCTCTCCCCCTCTGTCTTCCCCTCCTCTCTCCATTTCTCTCTGTCCTATCCAACAACAGTGATAACAAAAACAAGGCCAACAAAAATGGAGGCAGTGGCCAACAAGAGCGGTGGATTCCTAGTGCAGGCACCGAGCCCCAGCAATAACCCTGCGGGCTGGGAAGGTAGGGACCCCCAGGCTAGGGGTGATGGACTGAGCCAGTGTGACACGCGCGCACACACACACACACACACACACACTGACAGCAGGAGGCATGGCTATGTGGCACCCAGGCTCAGTCTTCAGCCACAGTGGGGTTCACACAGCAGAGCTGTGGTGTCCTGGCGTCTGTGGGGACCACTGGCTAAGTGGGAGCTCATCTGAGTCCAGAATGGTGCTGGGCTCAGTACCCCCTACCCCCCGTCCCTGAGAAAGGGCAGGGCTGGGAGCTGGGGGGCGGATGGAGAAAGGAGCCATTGACGGACCCAGCAACTTTTACATCAATTAATCATTTCCTAACACAGCTGCCTCTCTGGCCGCAGTGTGTGCTCCCAGCCTGCAGCTTTTGCTAACTCCACAGCTGGCCTACTGACTGAAGGCAGCTTCCTGCAGAGCCCAAAGCAGACTTTTATCTTTCTAGAAGACTCAGCATCCTGCTGGCCGCAGCACTGCAAAAGTAAAACTAAACCAAGAGCGTGGCTTGCGTCACCCTTCCAGGAGGCATTGAAGCCGGAAGCTCCTGAGGACGTGGAGACAAGTGGTTGGGGCACTGAACTGTGAAGTGCCCAGGGAGGCCTGGAGATCCCTGGCAGTCCTGCTCACACCGGCTCACTCAGCAGAGAAACAGAACAGAGGGGGCCAGTGGTAGAAGGAGAGATACATGCCCATGTGGATAAGCTGATGAGTGGATAGAAAGGCCAGATGGGTGAGATCTGGCTGGGCTAGTGGCTCTTTCTGTGGACTAGAAAGGCCAGATGGATGGACAGATGATAGATAGATAGATAGATAGATAGATAGATATAGTATATATGGCACACAAAGGAGATGACATGAATGGTTAGTAGATAGTGAAAGATAAATAGAAAGATAGATGATAGATGGATAGGTACCTAACAGGTGCCATATTGGGTGTAAATGTCAGAAGAAGGAGATGACATCAATGGTTAACAGATGTTAGATAATAGAGAGGTAGATGATAGATAAATGATGGACAGACAGATAGGAAGATGATTGGTAGAAAGACTTGTCTTGAGGAGCTTGTTCCTGTCATTATGTAGGCTGGCAAGTCTGTTATCTACCAAGTGGGTCAGCAGAGTCCATATTGGATTTGGTCCTGAGCCCTCCGCTAACAGAATCCCTCCTTCCTCAGAGGATGTGAGTCCTGCTATCTGCAGGTCTGTGATTGATTGGATGTGGCCCCTACCTTACTCATAGTCCACTCACGGAAAGAGGAATGTCAACCCCAGACATCCTGAGTGGCACTGACCCAAGCTCTGGGTTCTGGCCCAGACGTGGAATGAACCCCACGGGAGTCTACAGTCCAGGGTAGCGGAAGGGGAGTTCTTCAAGGCGTCTTGGCTCCATCTTCACTTTGACCGGCTGAAGCACCTGCACATCTGCTCACATCTGACGTTCACCACGCCCTTCCAGCCAACTCTCTGTCAGAAACGCTAGTGACGAGAAAATAACTCCCTCATCCACCCTTTTATTCAGTTTATTTATTTTGCCTCCAGAGTTACTGCTACTACAAATCCACTGCTTCTGGCGGCCAATTTTTCCATTCAATTGTATAGAACAGAGAAACTGAGAATGGAAATAGACTGGAAATAGAGGAGAGAAAAAGATAAGACACCTGCAGCCCTGCTTTACTGCTTGTGAAGCATCTTTCCTGCAAATGGAGAGCTGGGGGCTCAAACCCAGATCCTTCTGTGGGTCCTTGCACTTAGTACTATGTGCGCTGAACCGGGTGCACCACTGTGTGGCCTCTCACCCACTCTTTTAATCCTAAATATTATTATAAATCTAACCACCATGCTTCACACACACACACACACACACACACACACACACACACACACACACACACACACACACCAACTGTGTCCCTTGGAAATGACTCCATGGGGTCTGGTTTTGGTGAAGCTTATCTTCTTCTAGGATGTGGGGATTCTAGGATTTTGGATGCCGTCTCAGCATTGTCCCTGTGTGCTGCTGAAGGCACTTTAACGGAAAGTCCAGTGTTTAAGAACACGGGTGTCAGTTTCCAACACAGATGACAAGGAACTCACTTGCTGTGTCTTTCTGTAAATACGAACATACCGAGAACAGGAAGTATGCTTGGAACACTGGTCACCTTCTTCTTCATCTCCAAGGCTGTGACTTTCACCTGGGGGTGGATAACATTACCTCCTAGCGAACCTTCAGTCCACCTGGTACTGAAGTACACCTGGTTAAGCTCATGTATTGCTAGGCACAAGGACCCAGGTTCAAGCCCTCAGTTCCCACCTGCAGGGAAAAACTTCATGAGTGGTGAAGCAGTGCTGGCAGATGTGTGTGTGTGTCTCTCTCTCTCAATTTATCTCTGTTCTATCAAATAAATAAAGTAAAAAAAAAAAACACGTTTTTTAAAAAGAGGGAGTCGGGCTGTAGTGCAGTGGGTTAAGCGCGCATGGTGCAAAGCGCAAGGACCGGCATCAGGATGCCGGTTCGAGCCCCCAGCTCCCCACCTGCAGGGGAGTGGCTTCACAGGCAGTGAAGCAGGTCTGCAGGTGTCTATCTTTCTCTCCTGCCTTTCTGTCTTCCCCTCCTCTCTCCATTTCTCTCTGTCCTATCTAACAACGATGACATCAACAACAACAATAATAACTACAACAACAATGAAAAACAACAAAGGCAATAAAAAGGGAAAATAAATAAGTATATAAAAAAAAAAAGAGATAGAAAGCATTCATTCCTGGTCTAGAAGTCCACAGACAATAACAATAGTGTGATTCAGTAGTGAAGGGCCAACATCTCACCTCCTGGAATCTTAAGGAGAAAATTAACTAAGTCAAAAATATGTCTCTGAGGGCAAGTACACTGGAAAGGGCGAAAGCTACTCAGCCTCAGGCAACTTCAGTTCGTGGAGCAGAAGCTGGCCTGTGGGTAGGCTTCGATTTTGCTTCTGGATGCAATGGAAATGTTCAGATGAATTGAAAGCCTTTTTTTAAAAAAATAATTTTTATTTATTTTTTTTACATTTATTTATTTTCCCCCTTTTGTTGCCCCTGTTTTTTAATGTTGTTGTAGTTATTATTGTTGTCGTCATTGTTGGATAGGACAGAGAGAAATGGAGAGAGGAGGGGAAGACAGAGAGGGGGAGAGAAAGACACCTGAAGACCTGCTTTACCACCTGTGAAGCGACTCCACTGCAGGTGGGGAGCCGGAGACTCAAACCGGGATCCTTACATCAGTCCTTGCGCTTAGCGCCATGTGCGCTTAACCCACTGCACTACCGCCCAACTCCCTACTTTATTTTAATGAAAGAGAAATACAGAGGGAAAGACACACACAGAGAGAGAGACAGAGACAGAGAGAGACCAGAGCCCTTCTCAGCTTTGGCTGATGGTGGTGCTGGGGACTGAACCTAGGACCTTGGAGCCTCAGGCATGAAAGTCATTTGCAGAACCATTATGCTGTCTCCCCAGCCCAGGAAATCTTTTCCTCTGGGAGAACATGCAATACTTTGACAGTACAGCAGCTGTACTGTCAGCCCCCAATATGAAGAGCAAAGAGCAAAGACAAGGATTCCTGGTGACAGTCCCCTCGCAGCAGACACGCCTAGCAGAGAGAGAACGTTTACATGGGCGATGGACTCAGTGATTTAAATAGTCTCAAAAGAAGGTGGAGAAAGCTCTTCCCAAATGGCTCCAGCTTGTTTTCCAGTGTGTGTGAGCTTCAAGCTGCGTCAGCTGTGAGTCCACAGTGCAGGAGCAGAGAGTGGAGGAAGCACTTACCCTCTGCAGAGCCCAGCCTGGCATGGTGAAGGAGAAGGGGGTGGCTAGACAGGTCTCCTTGGGGCAAGGCCTTCCACCTCAGCCGCTGTTCCTAACACCCTCCCTGCTGGCACACACACCCCTCCATAAGCCCACATTCCTGCCACGGAAGGGGGAATGGAGACGATCATGGACAGAAGTGGAGAAATAAGAACAGAAGGGGAAACACAAAACAGAACTTGGACTGATTTTGGTGAACAGCACCAAAGGAAAGATAGCATGTAAGGACAGGGAAGGGATGGGAGGGCATGTCTGAAGTCCTGGTTTGATGGTGGAAAAGAAGTTTATCTGGGGGTGAGAGAGTTTTGCAGACACCTGTCATGGTGAGATAAGGAATTGGACACGTGCCAACAACTGTATGGGAAACCATTAACTTCCTAGTTAAAAAAAAAAATACAGAACTCTAGACAGAGCAAATGTGCAAGTCATATTTTTTTTTATTGCACAAATCTGCAGGGCAGAAAGCACACCCCTTTCCTCCCTCTGTGCCACTTGGTTGAGTCATTTCCGAAAAGCAGGACTCTTTGGGGACACTCTCACCCTCGGAGAGCCCTGTGAGGAAGAAAACCGTCAGGTCTAAATGAGTCATACTTTCAGTTTGACCAAAGCTCACCTGAACTGGGACACCGAGTTAAGCCAAACATCAGAGATGGTTCCCAGTCAGACACAGACAGACCAAATGAGGGAAGAGTCCCAGCCCTCTCAGTCCACCTGCAGCCTGAGGGAGCCTCCCTCCAGCCTGGGAGCTCAGACAAGAAGGCCACATCCTCACCAGAGAGCTTTAGCCAGGCCCAAGAAGGCAGGCCTCTGGGGGCAGAAAGGATCTTTGAGCAAAAACAGTTACGGGGAGAAAGGACCCTAAGAAACAGTGTGTGGGGCACATGTGAGTCGGGTTTCCATAAAGCACAAAAAGGAAACTTTCCCCCGGTGCGTATGATGCCACGTCAGATAGGTTTCCGGGCTCTGCTACGCCCCCCAGCCTGTTAAAAGAACCAGTGTTTTTCCATGTGTATTTGCTGTCTGGGTTACAAAGCTGTTTTTTCCCCTGCTTTCATACTAATTTTTCTCCAACTTAATGAGTGAAGTTATTGCACTAGCTTCACAGAGACCCTTAGTAAATCAAAGATTTCCCCAAGAGAAGTTGTAGGAAAAGGCAGTAAAACAACCAAAAGATTCTCTATCCCCTTGCAGACACAAAACTTGCAAAGTTGAAAAAAGGGTGGGGGGCAGGCAGTGGCACACTTGGTTAAGTGTACCCGTGACTGTGTACAAGGACCCAGGTTCAAGGCCCCGGATCCCCACGTGCAGGAGCCAAGCTTCACAAATGGTGAAGCAGGTCTGCAGGTGTCTCCCCTTCTCTCTTCTCCCTCTCTCCCTCCCTCTCCCCTCTCAATTTCTCTGTTCTATCCAAATAAAAGGGAAAAATAGCCTCTAGGACCCATGGACTTGTCAGGCAGGCACCCAGACCCAGCAATAATGGTGGTAGCAGTTTAAAAAAACCAAGCAGACATTTTGATAAGCATTTTTTTCTTCAAGAATCATCAGGTGGTCTGGGAGATGGTGCAGTGGAGAAGGCATTGGACTCTCAAGAGTAAGGTCTGGAGTTTCGTCCCTGGCAGCACATGTACCAGAGTGATGTCTGGTTCTTTCCCCCTCTCTTTCTATCTTTCTCTTTAATAAATAATAATTTTTTAAAAAAAATAGAATAATCATGGGGCTGGTTGGTGGTGCACCTGGTGAGTACACATGTTACAGTGCATAAGGACCCGGGTTCGAGCCCCTGGTCCCCACCTGCAGGGGGGAAGCTTTGCAAGTGGTTAAGCAGAGCTGCAGGTGTCTTTCCCTCTTGACTTCAGGACGTCTCTATCCAATACATAAGTAAAGATCATTAAATATATATATATATATATATATATATATAATCAGTAAGATAATAATGAAAGGACGCAAGTTAATTTTTCATATTTTTGCCACCAAGTCACTGGGCTCAGGTCTGCACTGCTTCACCAATCCCACTGGCCTTTTCTCCTTTCACAGTGATGGAGGGTGAGAGACAGAGAGATAGAAAGAAGCAGAGATGGGGAGTCAGGGATAGCGCAGCTGGTTAAGCGCAGGTGGTGTGTGGCACAAGGATGGGTGTAAGGATCCTGGTTTGAGCCCCCGGCTCCCCACCTGCAGGGGAGTCACTTCACAGGCGGTGAAGCAGGTCTGCAGGTGTCTGTCTTTCTCTCCCCCTCTGTGTCTCCCCCTCCCCTCCATTTCTCTCTGTCCTGTCCAACAACAAAGACAGCAGTAACAACAATAATAACTACAACAATAAAACAGCAAGGGCAACAAAAGGGAATAAATAAATATTAAAAAGAAAGAAAGAAAGAACAGGAGAGAAAGGAAAAAAGAAACAAAGAAAGAAAAAGGAAGGAAGGAAGGAAGGAAGGAAGGAAGGAAGGAAGGAAGGAAGGAAGGAAGGGGCAGAGGTATGGAGAGACATCTGCAGTGTGGCTCCACCGCTTGTGGAGTCTCCTTCCTCTAGGTGTGGACTGGGGACTTGAACCCGTGTCCTTGTTCATGATGATGTGTGTGCTCTATCAGGTGAGCCACCACCCAGCTCCCTGGTTACTTTCTTTATGTTTATTTATTTTCCCTTTGGTTGCCTTTGTTTTTATTGTTGTTGTAGTTATTATCATTGTTGTTATTGATGTCGTCGTTGTTGGATAGGACAGAGAGAAATGGAGAGAGGAGGGGAAGACAGAGAGGGGGAGAGAAAGACAGACACCTGCAGACCTGCTTCACCGCCTGTGAAGCGACTCCCCTGCAGGTGGGAAGCTGGGGGTTCGAACCTTGTGCTTTGCGCCACATGCGCTTACCCGCTGTGTTACCGCCCAACTTCCTCTTCATCTTTTTATAAACCTTTTTTATTATCTTTATTTTATTTATTGAATAGAGACAGAAATCAAGAAGGGGGGAGCTGGGTGGTGGCACACCTGGTTGAACACACACGTTACAATGCATAAGGACCCATGTTCAAGCCCCCGGTCCCCATTTGTAGGGGGTGGCTTCACGAGTGCTGAAGCAGGTCTGCAGCTGTCTCTCTGTCTCTCTTCCTCTCTATCACCCCCTCCTCTCTAGGTTTCTGGCTGTCTCTACCCAATAAATAAAGACAATTTAAAAAAGAAATCAAGAGGGAAGTAGGAAATAGAGAGAAAGAGACAGAGAGACATCTACAGCCCTGCTTCACCACTTGTGAAGCTTTCCCCCTGTAGGTGGGGGTGAGGTGGCTTGAACCTGGGTCCTTGCACACTGTAACATATGCGCTCACTTACCCAGGTGCACCACCACCTGGCCCTTAAATACAGCCTTTTTTTTTTTTTTTTTTTTTGCCTCCAGAGTTATCGCTGGGGCTTGGTACTTGCACTACAAATCCACTGCTCCTGCAACCGTTTTTTTTTTTTTTAATAGGACAGAGAGAAACTGAGAGGGGAGGGGAACATAGAGAGGAGAGAGACAGCATCTCTGCTGCAGGTGGGAAACAAGGGTTTGAACAGGTCCTTGGGCTTGATACACTTTACTGAGTGTACCACCACCCAGCCCTGAATCATATGATTCCTTCATGCATATCATTCATCTCCTGTCTGAAGTGTGATGTGCAAATATCTTCTTCTCCCAATTGCTGAGTTGCCTTTGCCCTTGTGCAATTTCCTTTTTACGAAATATATTCATTTATTGATTAATCAGAGATAAAGAGGGAAGGTGAGAGAGAGACAGAGAATCAGAGCTCTACTCCGATTAAGTGCAATGCCGGGGTTTGAACTTGAAACATGATGTTTGAGAGCCCAACATCTTATCCACTTCACCTTCTTCTAGCGTTTGCCCTTCTTCCGTAGCCAGTCAACAGCGTCAGGTTGAGCCTGATGTAAAGTTTCGAGACCTCCTTTGAATCTGGAGAGGTGGCAGTCGTTGACTATGTGGGTCATAGTCTGTCTGGAGCCGCAGGGGCAGTTCGGGTCGTCTCTGGCTCCCCAGCGATGGAACATAGCAGCGCACAGGCCATGGCCTGTTCGATAGCGATTGATGAGGGCCCAATCACTTCACCGATAGCGATTGAGGAGGGCCCAATCACTTCACCACCTCACAGTCACTCAGAACTCAGTCAGTGGTGGTAGTGTTTTGAATTTTTTCCCATTTCTTCTGAGAGTTTGTTTGGAGGTTCTAGCAGGGGAGCGCAGCTACTCATATACCCTCGACCAAAGACCGGTCCGTCTCTATTCGGTGAAGGCCGTCCTCTTCGACCCAGCGTGCAGCTTCGGGAGGGACGCACATGGAGTGGTGAGGGAGGACGGGGACACCCGCCTAGCCAGCCAGATCCGCCGAATCAACCCTGGCGATCAATGGGATGACAGATGTAACAGCCAGATCGCCCTCACATCCTCCCATTTCTTTTGAAAAATCACCTCTAGAAGTCATTTTTAGTGAAGGGACATGTGGAATCAGGACACAGAGAAAAGGATCTGACTCAAGACTCACCAGCCAGGTGAAAAGAGCTCACTCAGCAGAGACCATGCCTTACCTTGCAGATATTCCAGGGTCAAACCCGAGCACCACACAGCAACACCATAACACCTGGGAAGCTCTCTCTCTCTCTGTGTTTCTCTTTCTCTATCTCTCTCTGAAATAAAAGGGAAAAAATGCCAGTCCTGGGGCAGTGGAACTGCCAGTAGCAAGGCCCCAGAACTGGCAACAAAAAGAATATATATCATTACATCATTTTCTGATTTTTGCACATAGGTTTACTCAAACACCCACTGTTATACTTTAAGAGTGTTTATTTCACAAATAATTTTTAGTTCTTTCACCACAATTTCCCCATATTTTTTTACATGATCACATCTTTTATACTTTCTGAACATTATATACATACATTGTTAAAAGTTAAAAAGGGAAAAAGTACATTCTTTCTGCTGGATAAATGCATCACATTTAGCTTAGGAGATCATTGACCTTTGGGCCTTTAAGAGTTGAAGGTGCTGGCAGGGTTACATTTCTTTGTAATTCCCCAAATAGCCCTGAGATCTAAAACAGGAAAATACCTTTTAGAAACTGTAACAAACTCACCTCCCCCAAAGAAAACATAAAAAGTGGACACAGTGGCACCCGCAATCAACACCTTTGAAATCTCCTAAAACCTTTGAGCTTTCAGAAGTGACAATGGATATTGCTTTACAGTCAGAAAAATAGCTTTTTATTAAAATGACACTATGTCTTGAACTTCCACAGGCCATGCTTCAGTCTGCTTCGTAAGATGATCATAAGTTCCCCATTGCCAGCACACACGCCCAAACACCTTCTTCTTTTTCTAAATATTTATTTATTCCCTTTTGTTGCCCTTGTTGTAGTTATTATTGTTGTTGTTATTGATGTTGTCGTTGTTGGATAGGACAGAGAGAAACGGAGAGAGGAGGGGGAGACAGAGGGGGAGAGACAGACACCTGCAGACCTGCTTCACCGACCGTGAAGCGACTCCCCTGCAGGTGGGGAGCCGGGGGCTCGAACCTGGATCCTTATGCCAGTCCTTGCGCAGAGCCCACTGCGCTACCGCCCGACTCCCCCAGACACCTTCTGAACGCAGGTGTGGATGACGGGAAACTCAACAGGGTTTGTCTTCTCTGCTTGCCTGAATGGTTGTGTTACCCAAATTCCTGAAGCTTCTTCCCCAAAGGCTCATAGGGTGTCTGGTAACATTTCTGGGCTTGGAACATCCTTTTGTGACTAATTCTACTAGCAATGCGGTTGCGAACCAGCTTCCAGGATGTTCTGCTCAAAACCGGATATTAAAGTTATTAAAGTGTGTCCATGTGACCTTCCAAAGTGTGACAGAAAGCCGGCACCCGCAGCTGGACCTGGACTCACAGCGTCATTTGGATCTCACTGGAGCATTTCTTGGAAAGCAGTGTGGGGGGCATTACGGTAAAACGGTTTCTCTCGAGAACCGTAGGGTGTGAACTTTGGCTCCAGAGAGCCTCTGAGACACTTGGGCAGATTTGAGGGACACCCCAGAGCTTCCTCAGAATCCAGCGTGGAAGCTGCCGCTAGCATGGGCATCAAGCTTCAGAGAACTAAATGCCCACCTCTCTTCTGCCCCATGACCAAGGTGAATGCCCTCTGGGAGCCCCCTCAGGAGAAGGGACCCCTTTCTGCTCCACGGCTCCACTTAAAGGTTGACAGAACGTGCCAGGATGGCTCAGACCCTACTCTTGAGGGGCTCCCAGGTGAGCTGCCACCTCTCAGCACTGAATGAGTCAGCTGACACTGGGCAGGGGGCACCGAGGGTCCCTCCTGAACACACCCCATCCAAACCACCACACACATTTCCTGGGAGCCACTGGGAGGACACGGCCACACTCTGCAACAGGCGTGAGCATGCGCAGACCTGGTGATACAATGTCACAGGGTGACAGGACATGGCAGGGCTGTGCCTCTCACAGAAGCTGAGCCTGCACACTGATGTTCACGCAGTCACTCACAATTGAGTCGAGCCAAACTAGTGGTGGTGGGATCCTTTTCTCTCTCCTTCCTTCCTTCCTTTCTTTGTTATCCTTTTATCTTTCATTCTTTCTCTTTCCCTCTCTTCCTTTCTTTCTCTCCTACTTTTCTCTGTTTCTTTTGGAAAATCACCTCCAGAGGAAATCTATTTTTTATTTATTTTTATTTTTTTATTATCTTGATTTATTGGATAGCAGCCGGAAATTGAATGGAAAGGGGTGATAGAGAGGGAGAGAGACAGAGAGACACACCTGCAACTCCACTTCACCACTCACAAAGCTTTCCTCCTGTGGGTGGGAACCAGGGGCTTGAACCTGGGTCCTCAGAGGAAATTTAACATGCTAGTTGTGGAGAGATTTGTAGCCTGTGGTGCAGGAACAAGGAATGACCGCTCAAAACTCAGCAAGATCTTGAGAAGCCTGCGGTGACTGGCCACTGACTTCATGGCCTAAAGGACTATGCAGGGTGCAGTCCCTATATTGGGCTTTCTTGATTTTTATTGGCTCATTTCAAGATGATGCGTTTACATCAGCAGGACAGTTTGATAAGGGGGCTTATGGATAGTGAAGCCTGCATAGACTAGTAAGGGGAGACGAGCCAGAGGTCTCCACTAATATTCCAGGTCTTTTTTTTTTTAATAATTTATTTATTTATTCATGAGAAAGATAGGAGGAGAGAAAGAACCAGCCATCACTCTGGTACATGTGCTGCCGGGGATCGAACTCAGAACCTCATGCTTGAGAGTTTAGTGCCTTAGCCACTGCGCCACCTCCTGGACCACTCCAGGTCTTTTCTAAGCAGCATTCTTAAGGGGATTTTAGCAGATTCTACGGCTGCAATGACCAGAAAATGATCCCCACCCCTCCCCATTCAAAACAGGCACCAATCAGCTGTGGCCAGCTTTGGTTTCATTGACACCTGCCTGTGTTGGAGGAGTTCCAGATCTTTACTGGCCATGCAGAGTAAGGAAGCCATGACAAGCCTGTGACAAGCACAAAACCTGGTACGCTGGGATATCTAGTCTGGACATTATCCCACAGCTAGTGGAGAAATAGGTGGAGTCAAGGGCAGGGGGGAAGAGGAGCTGACCCAAGCGTCAAACCAGCTCCGTGCAAAGAATTCTAGATGCACCCAATGGAGGGTCTAATAGGACCCGCTCTCCTTAGACTGCTTTGGTATCAGGCCTGCTGATACCGAGGGAAGGGAGGCTGCCGGCAGAGAAGTGTGGGTCTGAACACATGCTGAAGGGGGTCTGATGAGTACTCCTGTGCTCAGACCATACAAACCCCCAAGTGGGAACGGGTTTGGGTTTCAGAACCAGGATGAGGTCGTGCAGGGGGATTCCCCCAAACACCAGAGAAATGAAGAAATGCTAGAACTTTGTCACCTGACAGACTGAAATGGGACACCCATAGGACAAAGCTCAGCCCTCCAGAAAGAAACTGCTCTGCTGAGATGGACAGGAGGGACAGGGTGTCAGGGTAAACCTGGGGACGGCTGACACCTGACACAGGTGGGCTGGAACTCTTTTCATGGGGACGCAGCACTTCTACCTGAAGCTACCAGAGATACATCACACCCACATCTTGGTCCTGCCTCCATCCACCTGTCTCTCGCGGTGCATCTCTTCCTGAGGACTGGGTGTCTGGAATTCCGTTTCCGAGGTAACAGTCACTCCTCCTCTGCCGGGAGAGACTTCTCAGGGTGCGGTCACCCACTGGCACCCAGGATAAGTGAGCAGAGCATCTGGGAAGTATTCAGGTCCCACTGTTCGAGTGATGTCATCATCTCTCCAGTCCTTCTGCACAGAGACCCGTCTGCCCAAAGCTGAGATGTCAAAGGGACACAGCTTCACCTTCTCACATTCCCAAGGTGCTGCAGGGGGAGGCTTCAACAAGGTCACAAATGGTCTAGTTTGCACTTCTCTAGCCTCTCAAAGCTTTACAGTGTCCGATCATCAAGCACCCAGGTCCTGGCAGATTGTGCCTCTTTCCTTCCCAGCCCGGAAATGCTCCAGACACATCTGCAGAAAGCAATGCTGTGCCGTGCCACGGTCCCACTTCACTGCCCAGTGTCACACCCACAGTGACCAGTTCTGGCGGCAAGAGCAATGGAAGACACACCCTCCTGGGTCTGGACAGTCATCACCAGCACTTCTGTGGAAGCTGAGTTTTCACTTACCCAGGGGTTCACAGACACAAAATGCAATGTACAGGACCTTGTGTCTACCCCAGAGCCAGCTCAGCCTCAAGTCCTCTCGGGTTCTTCAAAAACAGCAGCTAGCACAGGGTCTGGACAAGTGACCCATGACCACGACCCACTCAAATACTACAAGGTATTAAAATAAAACCAACCCGCCCCCACCCCAACTATGTTTATACAGAAATCCCTGAGAAGGTACCTGTTGAGTTGAACGTCACTATTTATAATGGCTGGTCTGCAGACCTCCCTGGCCGTCTCCCTCTCAAGAGCTGTGCAGAAGCTGGAGAGTCTGTCCTCCACCCACTCGGGACGGTCAGGAGGGCACAACATGCTAATTCCAGAGAGACAAATTGTCACTTTGAATGGTCTTGCTTTCCTGTCCATCCCTGACCTTGGATTCATGGTGGAGGGGGAGAAAGGGGAGGCCTCAGTCTCCCAAATTGGGAGAAGAAAACAGGCCAGGGAAGAAAAGGCAAGCGAGATGGGTGGGGGGAGATGGCATAATGGTTCTGCAGAACTATCCTGCTTGAGGCTCCAGAGGCCCAAGTTCAGTCCCCCACACCGCTATAAGCCAGAGTGGAGCAGTGCTCTGATAGAAAGGATGAAGAGGAGGAGGAGGAAGAGCAAGAGGAGGAGGAGGAAAGAGAAAAAGATAGTAAGAAAAAAGAGAAAAGAAAGAAAGGGGAAAGGCAGGTAAAGAAAAGAAGAAGTGAGAGCACAGCAAGGGATTGTCAATGGGAAAGCTTGGGGCAGACGTGGAGAGACGGGACTGTCTGTCGGTCCCATCGGCTGGCAGAACATGGCTTCTCCATGGGAAGATGCAGCTATCCAGAGTGATGAAAGCACTAAAACACAGAAACCTTTCTGCAGAGATGCTGGGCAGACTTTGGGGAGACTAGGTCCCCACTGCTGAACAGCATACATAAAGAAAGGGGGGGAAGAAAGGAAAAAAGGAGAAAGAGAGAGAAGAGGTGAAGGAGTCAGGAGACAGCTTACCCAGTTGGACACACATCTGGCTGTGCACAGTTTGAACTCCAGCATATCTCTCTCTCTCTCTCTCTCTCTCTCTCTCTCTCTCTGTGTGTGTGTCTGTCTAGAATAAAAAAGAATGAAAAAGTCATCACGGGAGCAATGGAGCTATGCATGCATAAGGTCCAAGCACTGCAGAAGGATCGTAATAAAATAAATAAAATGTGTCCTGAAAGCTGAGGCAGAAATCATGAAGATGCTGAAAATCGGACCAGCTACCTATCACCCCGACCCTAGTTCTTGAGGAGCTCCTGTTTCCCTTCATTGCCTCCACCCTCTCCCCTCACTTTTGGGGTGTCACTAGCCAGAGAAGCACAAGCAAGGGGACTCATTCAGAGACCCCAGCCTGGAGGGAGACTCCTCTCCCCAACACCTCTCTCTCCACATCTGTCCAGGAGCCTGTTTGCTCCAAGTTCCGGCCATTCCAGGGACAAGGAGGAGGCAAGGACTTAAGCCTGAACACAGAGCAAACTGAGACACTTGGCAGCACCGTGCCCTTTTGAGGAATGTCTCCACCCGCTGATGCCCCTCCAAAGCTTTCAGGAGTGCTCGGGGCAGCCGGGCAGCCGGTATCGGGAACCACAGGTTGGCGACTCTGGGCCCACGGAGACTGGAAGTGAGCGTGGAGCTCAGGGTGAGGGTGGAGATGACATGGATTCGTCCACGTGGCAGGGAGAGGCCACATGGTGGGGTACACAGGAAAGACCACATCCTAAGATGACTAAGGCTGGCCACAGCTCCCAGCTCACCCCAAGGGTCAGGTCAGATGGTTGCTGTACTAGAAAAGCAAAGTCCTTAAGGGTCCCAAGAAGAAGGGACTGGGGAGAAGCAGGCTCCCCCCACCCCATCCCCACCAAAGGACAGTCAGGGGACCTGGTCTGTGAAATGGCCCATGGCTCCCAAGCACGACGATCTCTCAATAAAGTGCCGTCGGTAAGTAGTGTTGTGCGGAGCAGTGCTCGGAGGCCCAGACGGCCAGAGGTTCTTCACACGCTCTCAGTGTTTGGCGGCTCATATCAGGAATAGCCAGGACACCCCCAGTGGCAAATCCCAGCCCTGGGGAACCCTGCAGAGTGGGCACCAGGGTCAATGGACAGGACACCAGGGACAGCAGCCATGAAAGGAGAGTGTGTCCTCCCCCTGGGGCATCTCTGGGAGGAAAGGAGGAGAGAGCCACCCACCCACCCACTCTGCCTCCTCCTGTCCAGTCCTCAAGACAGTCCCCGCTGCCCTAGCAATCCCCCTTCCATCCATCTGAGGAGCCTGCGTGAATTACTCCACGTTCCTGCGTCAAGTCTCCTGTTCCTGCTGCATCCTCAGCCTGGAGGCCATCGGGGCTCAGCACCTCCAAGAGCAGACGCAACTTCCTCTCGCCTCCCTCATAAGACCTCCTCAGAGTTTTGCTTGGGTTTATGGGATGGCACTCTTTTGTGTCTGACCATTTTGGAGACTGTGCTAAAGACTGTGAATCTCGCCTGTCCTGGCTGGCAGTGGGCTGAGTCCCAGTGGAAGCTGTGATGTGTCCAGTTTCATACCTGCAAACCAATCTTTGTTTCACCGTTTTGACTGTGCGTGTGCGGATCAGAGAGCTGGAAAAAATAAGGGAGAAAGAGACCGACCCTTTTCACTCTCGCTGGATCCCTCTGCAGTGAGCCAATGCCTCCATCCAGTGGAATAACTAATAATCCAGTTAGTTAGAACACATGGGGCTCCTCCAGGAGAAAGGGGCAGCAAACCCATTAGGAGGAGAATTCTGTGCCCTAGAGAGCACAGGACATTATTGCTGGAAACCTTTGCCTTCCGTAGAAGGGCTTTGGACGCCTTATTAAGAATAAGCCTTTGTCTTCAACACCCAGAGCCCCAGTCCCCCACCCCCTTGGGGCAGAGACTCGCAAATCCAGAAGGGAAGGTGAAAAGCACAGCATGATACAGAAGACACCTTTTGAGACACGGGTCTGAGAAATCACAGAGGTTCCAAAGGCAGCCGCCCATTGGGTTGACCAGTTGGTGGGGGCCAAGGGGGATGGGTTTGAGGCAGATGGACTTGTGCCCGGGCCTAGTTGGTTCTGGGGTGCAGCCTGGACAAGGGGGAGCCTTTCCAGATCCCCACCACCACCAGAAGCTGTGCATCTGGAAGGAGGCAGCAGGAGAGGGGAGAAGCTTTCCTCCCGGCTCACCACCAGGCCCCCCGGCTGCCAGGGACTCTGTGTGCAGGGTGCCAGGCCTGGGCACAGACACGTGCCCCTCTCACGTCCTTTTCTTCCAACGGGGGGTGCGTTTCTCCTGCGCCTCGGCCGCCAGCTGCTGCTTCTGAGCCTCCTCGGCCCTACGTTTCTCCTCCTTCACCTCCTTGTACCTCCACTTGGGGAGTTGCAGGTGGGTGTTGTCTTTGGTGGCAGCCTTGCCGGGGGCACGCTCGGGCTGGAAGGTGGGCGCTGGGGCCTTGCTCACGCGCACCCTGGGGACCACCAGCCCCGGTCGCACGCTGCTTCTCCTCAGCAGAGGCAGCAGGCTGGCCCTCCGGTGGGGGGGCCTGGACAGCAGCTGGGAGGGTGGCAGGCTGGCTCTCGGAGTCCCCTGCAAGGTCCTCAGTGGCTCCCCCGTGCTTGCCCCCTGCCCATCCTGCCCAGGCCCAGGCCCGGGGGTCTCTCTGTTGTCTAGCATCTCGGGCACCGCCAGGCGCCTCTTCCCCACACAGGGGGGACTCTGGGGGCACACAGTCTGGCAGGCGATGGCCACAGCGGGGCTGCGGAGGCCGGTGGTCATCCTGACCATGTGGTCCAGGGCGCCCCCGTCTTGTGGGCCAGGGCAGGGGGAGCGCGGGGTCAGGGTGGAGCGCAGGTAGTCACCGAGCCTCTGCAGGCAGTTCTTGGAGGCGGCGGGCTTGGTGGCCAGCTCCCGGGCCTGGGGCAGCTCCGGCCGGTAATGGGCCCTGAACTGCTCGGCGCACGGCCGCTCCAGCAGCCTCTGGATGAGCTGCACAGCCTCCCCGCGCCCCGTGAAGGCCGCCCACTCCGGAGAGGACAGCCCACGGCGGGGGTCTCGGGCATGGATGTCGGCCCCTGGAAGACAAGATGAGAGACTGGTGAGCGGGAACTCAACCCCGAGTCAGTTTTGCCAAGGGCTCAGCCATGCAGACTGGCTTCCCTCAGTGGGCCATCTGCTGCCAAGCTGAGGACTGTGCAGTGTGCGTTTGTGTTTGTCTGTTTGTAGCCACCAGGGTTACTGCTGGGGCCCGATGCCTGTAGGATGACTCCCCCACCCCTGGCAGCCACTTTCTCCTTTTTATTTTCTCACTCTTTTATTTGATAGGACAGAGAGAAATTGAGAGGTAAGGGTATTCATAAAGAGACACCTGCAGTCCTGTTTCACCATTCGTGAAGCTCCCCCCTCCCACAGGTGGGAACTGGGGGCTCAAACCCGGTTCCCTGAGCACTGTGGTGTTTGCTCGACTGGTGCAGCACTGCCCAGGTCCTCAAGACACCGAGGTCTAAGCAATGTCACCATGATGGGTCTTACAAGGGGGCAAAGTCCTGCAGCGACCCCCACCCAAATATGTCTGTCAAAGGTCAGTTTCCTGGAAGGGACTCTGAAGGCCATCTCTGAAATATGTCTACATGGCAATATTGAGAGAGAGAGAGAGAGAGACTCACAGGGGAGACACAACCTGTGGAGAAACGCAGGACTGGACCCTGCTTGCTTCTGTTTTCTGGAAACCTCATTAACTGACTTTCCCTCCCACCCCGCCCCACTGAAGCAGCCTTAGCATGAGCTGAGCTATTGGAAGACAGTGAAGAGCGTCTGAGACAGTTTAAGACACCATGAGAATCCACTCACGTCTTGTTGGGTCTCTACCGCATGTGTAGGAGGCCACATGTGGTGTTAATGGGCTTCTTCATATTTTCACTCTTATCAGTCTGAGGAAGTGTCCAGCGGGGACATGAGGAAGCCGCGGGGTTGTGGGGTGGCTTCATTTGTACCAAGACAGACTAAACCAGGGTTCTTCAGCCTCAGCACTACATATATATTAACTTAATTATTTATTCACTGGATGGAGACCATCAGAAATTGTTAGGGAAAGGGGAGATAGAGAGGGAGAAAGACACCCGCAGCCCTGCTTCACCAATTGTGAAGCTTTCTCCTCTGCAGATGGGGACTAGGAGCTTGAACCCAGGTCCTTGGGCATGGTGACACATCCTGGTCCCTGACACTATTATCTAAAGCCGAATGATGGTGGGGTGTCTGTCCTGTACGCTCCAGGGCATTTCTGTCCACTAGATGTCAGGAGAGATCCACTAACTTAACGACCAGCATGTCCCCAGATGCTGCAATTGTCCTCTGGGGGCAGAGAAGGGCTGATGGGTCCCCATTGTCCTGGCCTCTCTGCATCCCACCAATGCCCCCCCCCACCACACACACACACACACACACACATCAGTGAGCTGGGGGAGGGAGAGGAGGGCAGGGAGCACTGAGTCGGTAGGAAGCCCTACCGGGTCTGTGAGGTCAGTACTTGCAGGGACTGAGCTGCAGTACCAGCCGAGAAGTTCCCCAGCCCTGCTTGGGCTTTGGAAAGTATCACAAGACGACCATCCGTCGGTCAGCTCTTCCTCCACTGAGTGGAAATGTCCTCAACCCAGGGGAAATCCTCAGGGAGCTGGGCGGGGGCACAGGTCCCAGGTTCGGTTCTCGGCACCAGCAGTAGCCAGAGCTGAGTGGTGCTCTGGTTCAATAAATACACGCAAAGAGGAAAGGAAAACGGGCCCAGAGTCAGCACGTCTGAGTAAGAAGCAAACAGCCCAGAGCCTGCTGCTGGGGGAGGGGAGTTAGGCAGGTCCAGGAGTCGGACAAGTTCACGGGCAAGTCCTGGGGTGTGTGTGTGTGTGTGTGTGTGTGTGTCACACAAGGTGAAGCCGCCACCACGGTGTGTGGGGGGGAGCAAACCAAGGACAGCAGAGTGCTATGTGCACTTAACTGGGTGCACCACCCCCATAGATTTCTGTCTCTAGCCAATAAATGAAGAAAATATATATATTTTTGCCTCCAGGGTTATTGCTGGGGCTTGGTGCCTGCACTACGAATCCACTGCTCCTGGAAGCCATTTTTCCCCATTTTGTTACCCTTGTTGATGTAGTTATTCTTGTTGTTGATGTCATCGTTGTCAGATAGGACAGAGAGAAATGGAGAGAGGAGGGGAAGACAGAGAGGGGGAAAGAAAGACAGACACCTGCAGACCTGCTTCACCTCCTGTGAAGCAGCCCCCATGCTAGTGGGGAGCCAGGGGCTGGAACCGGAATCCTTATGCAGGTCCTTGCACTTCGCACCATGTGCACTTAACCCGCTGTGCTACCACCAGACCCCCAAGAAAATAGTTTTTAATCAAATAAATCATTCTTGAAAAGCAAAGCAGAAAGTTGAACCCCGGGAGTGGAGAGGCTGTGACCCCAGGGACAGAACCAACCCTGCCCCCCCCATGTCCTCTCACACAGCCCCGGGGGCTGAGGGGGGACAGGGTGCCCACCTGCCAGCATCAGGGCGCGGATGCACTCAGTGCGGCCCTGCATGGCAGCCTTCATGAGGGCCGTGAAGCCCAGCACGTTCCTCCGCTCCAAGTCCAGGCCCGGGAAGTAGTTCAGCAAGTAGTTGGTGATGGTGGTGTGGCCTGCGGAGGGAAGGGCACACGGGGGTGACTGTGGTGTGGAGAGAGGGAGAAAAGGAGAGAGAGAGAGAGGAAGAGAGGGAGAGAGGATGCAGGAGGGAGAAGAGGAAGAGGATGGAGGAAGAGAGGAGAAGAGAGGAGGGAGATAGAGGACAAATAGAAAGAAAGAAAGAAAGAAAGAGAGAGAGAGAAAGAGAAAAAAGAGAAGGAGGATGGAGGAGGAGAGGAGAGAAGGGAGATAGGAGAGCAGGACAAACAGGAGGAAGAGGGGGAGAAAAAGCGAAGGAGGCAGAGGAGGAAGAAAGAGAAGAGAGAGGAGAAAAGATGAGGAAGGGGAAGAAGAGGCAGAAAGAGAGACAGGAGAGGAAAGAAGAGGATGTTGGTGAGGGAAGAAGAGAAAAAGGGGAGGAGAAAGATAAGAAAGAGTATGTGAAGGGTTGGATAATTGCACCTGGTTGAGCACATATGTTACCGTGCTCAAGGTCACGGGTTCAAGCCCCCATCTGCACCTGCAGAGCAGTGAAGCAGGGCTCTAGGGGTCTCTCTTTCTCTTGTTGCCCTTTTTTTAAAAATTGTTGTCATCATTGTTGGATAGGTCAGAGAGAAATGGAGAGAGTAGAGGAAGACAGAGAGGGGGTGAGAAGCGACTCCCCTGCAGGTGGGGAGCCCGGCCTTGAACCTGGATCCTTACGCCAGTCCTTGCGCTTTGCACCATGTGCACTTAACGTGCTGCGCTACCGCCTGACTCCCTTCTTTCTCCCTTTCTATCTTCCCTTTCCTCTCAATTTCTGTCTTGCTTTTCCTTCCTTCTCTCCTCCCTCTCTTCCCTTCCTCCTCTCCCATCCTCCCCACCTGCTTCTTATCTCACAGTTTTCCTTCCCTCTGGTCTGGTGCTGCACTGCTGTGTGTCTCCCTCCCTGCCCTGGAAAGAATTTCTTTATTATTGATGTTATTTAAACCAGAGAACTGGCTTAGGATGGCTAAGGGAGTGAGGGGGATTGAACCCAGGAGTCTGGGGCCTCGGGTGGGAAATTCCTTTGGCACAGCCGCTGTGCTATCTCCCCACCCTGGGCAGAGAATCTGGTTTATGCCTTGATGCCAGGAAGGGAAGCCCGCCTGAAAATGGATGTGGACACGGGTGAGCCGGCACTCGCGGTGCCATTCCAGACTCAGCCGGCAGAGGGCGCTGTGGGCTTGGACGAGCTCGCACCTGCTCAGCCTGCAAGAGAGCTGAGGCCGCTCCTCTGGCCCGGGGTGTGGGGTGCTGGGAGCGGAGCAGAGGGTTCCCGGGGGAGGCCTGGAGGAGGCCTGGAGGTCTGCGCCAGAAGGAGCAGCCCGGGGGGAGCTGTGTGCATGCACAGTGGGGTGGGGTGGGTGGAAAAACTGGCGTTTTCGGGAGCCGCTCTGAGAAGGGCTCGCAGCCCTTGGGAGGCACAGGGGACTCCGCGGCCACCGCCCACTGGCCAAGTCGGACGGCAATGCAGGGTACCTGGTGCCCTGCTCTGAACAGGGCAGACACCCTCCTCTGAAGTGGGGTGCCTCCCCACAAATCCAGTGCATGTGACAGACCCCTACACTGATGGTGGGACACAGGACACCTGCAGTGAGGAGCCTCACTGCCCCACCCTGCCCTCTGCAGCCAGGCTGACTCTGGGGACAGTTCCTCAAGCACAAAAGTTTATTTTATTTTATCTTATTTTAACTTGTTTATATTTCTGTGACACTCAGACCTGAGCAAGTGCAATTGCACTCTCTCCCAAGCCAATTTTTCCATTCTCATCACTGGAGAGACAGAGGCAGAGACAGAAAGAGGCCACAGCGACCAGAACTCACACACAAGGCAGGCACCATACCAGATGAACTGTTTTTCTGGTCCAAAGAATGTTGCTTTCATGTGTGCCAGCATGATGTTTGGGCGGGCTCTCTCTCTCTCTCTCTCTCTCTCTCTCCAGTAAATATTTTTTATATTTATTTATTCCCTTTTGTTGCCCTTGTTGTTTTATTGTTGTAGTTATTATTATTGTTGTTGTCACTGTTGGATAGGACAGAGAGAAATGGAGAAAGGGAGGGGAAGACAGAGAGGGGGAGAGAAAGATAGACACCTGCAGACCTGCTTCACCGCCTGTGAAGCGACTCCCCTGCAGGTGGGGAGCCGGGGTTCAAACCGGGATTCTTATGCCGGTCCTTGTGCTTTGCGCCACCTGCGCTTAACCCGCTGCGCTACAGCCCGACTCCCTCCAGTAAATATTTTTAAAGATAGAAGAGGTCTGGGAGAAAGGCAGAGGTGACCTATAAGACTTGCATGCAAGAGTCCCAGGTTCAATCCCCAGCAAGCACCACCCATAAACAGAGCTGAGTGAGGGACGAGGGAAGTGGGCCAGAGAGTGTTCCTAGCATAGCACAAGTTTCTTGACATGTGCGTAGCCAGGTTCCAGCCCAGACACCATGTGGGGGCGCGCCATGCTGCCAGAAGAAACTGTGCTATTCTCTCCATCTCCCTCTCTCCCTCTCCCTCTCCCTCTCTCCCTCTCTCTCTCTCTCTCTCTCTCTCTCTCTATATATATATATATATATATATATATATATATATCTTTCTCTGAATGAAAAAAAAGTCCTAAAAGGGGGAAATCACACATCTGCAAAAGGAGCGAAGTAAAGTAAGAAGTGGAGCACACGCATCACCACTCACAAGGATCTGGGTTTGAGTCCCTGCTCCCCACCTGCAGGGGGGACGCTTCACAAGCAGAGAAGCAGGTCTGCAGGTGTCTCTCTTTTTCTCTCCCTCCCTATCTTCCCCTCCCCCTCTCAATTTCTCTCAGTCTTATCAAATAAACAAACAAACAAAAAAGAATAAGAAGAAGGGGAAAAATGGCCATCGGGAATGGTGGATTTGTAGTGCTGGTACTGAGCCCTAACACTGGTGGCAAAGGGAAAAAAAGAAAAAAAAAAAAATATATATATATATATGTATTTCGCCTGGCTACCCAGGACTGTCTTAAGAGCTGTGACCCACCAGCTTCACCTAACCTGGGCCAGCAAAGCTCAAGACAAGGCAGTCAATCCACGCTAGTAGAAATGAACCAGCCCCCAGACAATAATTAGGATATACCTGCGTATCATATTTCAGGCTCAGGCAAAAAAAAAAAAAAAAGAAAGAAAGAAAGAAAGAAAGAAAGAAAGAGAAACACTAGTATAGCCACAGGCCCTTTGGAATATAGCTAAAATATGCCTACTAGCTATCTACAAAATGGAGGGGCCCCCATCTGCACTATTCTAGCCCTTAGGTCCATGACTGGTCAACAATTTGTTTGCCTTTGTATGTTAACTCTATTTTCAGCCACCAGGTTCCAGATGCTAGCATGATGCTGACCAGACTTCCCTGGACAGACAACCCCACCAATGTGTCCTGGAGCTCTGCTTCCCCAGAGCCCCACCCCACTAGGGAAAGAGAGAGACCTGTCAACGCCCATGTTCAGCGGGGAAGCAATTCCAGAAGCCAGACCTCCCACCTTCTGCATTCCACAATGACCTTGGGTCCATACTCCCAGAGGGATAAGGAATAGGAAAGCTGTCAGGGCAGGGGATGGGATACAGAGTTCTGGTGGTGGGAATTATGCAAAGTTGTACCCCTCTTATCCTATGGTTTTGTCCAAGTTTCCTTTTTAATAAAAAAATAAACTAAAAAAAAAAATGAGCCAGCCATGCACAGCAGCAAGGGGCTGAGAACTGAGACAGGCTGGAATCTCTAGGCACCCTGAGAACTTCTCTCCAGAGGACACCCCCCCCCAGTTCCTCCAGGAGCCCTACTTCATGTGCTGTGCCCTATTTCTTACAAACTTGCTCTTTTGGGATATTGTATTACAATTTATTAGGTAGAGCCAGAGAGACATCAAGAGGGGAGGGGGAGATAGAGACAGAGAGACACTAGCAGACCTGCTCCACCACTCATGAAGCTTCCCCCCTGCAGGTAGGGGTGGGGGACTTGAACCCGGGCCCTTGTGCACTGTAGCAATTGGATGCAAAACTTCCCAACCTCCCCAAATTTCACCTGTGCCTGACAGTTCTTTCTGTGGCAGGGCTAAGAACTCCAAAGGGTCATGGCAGGCTCCTGTGCCCCCAGAGACAGGCTGCTGGAAAGTTTAATGGGGAGACAGACACAGCAGCACTGAGGTCCCAGAAGGCTAGAAGTGGACTTTGCCTGTGATCCTGAAATTCCTCTCCTGGAGATTTATCCTTAGGAACCCAACACAACCATCCAAAAAGGTCTGTGTGTACCTGTGTTCATAGCAGCACAATTTGTAATAGACAAAACCTGGAAGCAACCCAGGTGTCCAACAATAGATGAATGGCTGAGAAAGCTGTGGTCTAGACACACAATGGAATGCTACTCAGCTGTTAAAAATGGTGACTTCACCTTCTTCACCTCATCTTGGATGGAGCTTGAAGGAATCCTGTGAAGTCAGATCAGCCAGAAAGAGAAGGATGAAGATGGGATGATCTCACTCATGGGCAGAAGTGGAGAAATCAGAACAGAAGGGGAAACACAAAGCAGAACTGGGACTGGGTTTGGTGCATTGCACCAAAGTGAAGGACTCTGGGGGGTGAGGGGGTTTTCAGGTCCTGGTGCCTGCTGGTGGAGGAGGGCCTAGGCTGGGGGTGAGGGGGTGTTTTGCAGAGAACTGAGAAATTTTACACATGGTCCAACAACTGTATTTGCTGTCAACTGACATCCCCCACCCCAATAAAGAATAAAGAACTTTTTTTAATGCAGGAGTCTGAATGCACCCTCCTTGAAGAACAGGGGAGAATCACTGCACCACCCACTCTGTGGCTGCACCTGTTAGCCGTGGGAAGGCCTCCCTGATACATCTCCTGAGGAGTTTCTGGGTTCAGGTAAAACCAGCGCCCATCTGCCCGGACTCCAAGCCCCGCCCTCAAACCCAAGCCCCGCCCCAGGGTGGTGGCATTCTGCCCAAGCCCCGCCCCTGGGTGGAGCCCTCCAGCCCAAGACACGCCCCCAGGGGTGGGGAGGCGGGTCTTACCTGCCTGAGCCGCCGTGATGAGCGCGGTGTTGCCCTCCTTGTCCTGCCAGTTGACGTCCACGTGCGGGCACTCGGCAAATACCACCACCACGTCCACAAAGCCGTGGTAGCAGGCGACAATCAGGCCGGTCTGGAAGGAAGAAGAGACTCGCATCAGAGGGACCAGGGGGAGCCCCGTAGGCCCCAGGGCACCCACCATCCTCCCTAGGGCGTCTAGGGGCTTTGAGGACCCCCACTTTTTATTTTTTAATTTTAATTTTTTTAAGATTTATTTATTGACCAGAGCACTGCTCAGCTCTGGCTGATGGTGGTGCTAAGGATCGAATCTGGGGCCTTGGAGTCTCAGAAATTAAAGTGTTTTTGAAGAACCATGATGCTATCCCCCCAGCTCCATGACCTAAGTTTCTTAAGTCACCTGGGTTCAAGCCCCCTAGTTCCCACCTGCAGGGAGGAAGCTTCATGTGTGGTGGAGCAGGGCTGCAGGTGCCTTTCTCTTCCCCCCCTCTCTCTCTTAAATTAATAAGTAAATGTAAAAAAAAAGAAAAAAATTATTGGGGCTGGTGGTGGTGCACTCTGTAAACCACACATGTTACAACACTTACGGACTCGAATTCAAGCCCCCAGTCTCCACTTGCAGGGGAGAAGCTTCCTGAGTGGTGAAGCAGGGCTGCAGTTGTCCCTGTCTCTCTTTCTGTCTCTCCCTCCCCTCTCAGGTTCTATCTCCATGAACAAAACAAAGAAAAGGATGGTTGCAGGAGAGTGGAATCATTATGCAGGCAGCAAGCCCCAGCAATAACCCCAATGGCTATAATAAAACAACAATAAAAATAAGTCAACTTGAAACTTTTCAAGAATCTAACCTAACTAGTATAGTCATGGGCTTTGGAATATAACTAAAATATGACTACTGACTATCTACAAAATGGAGACCCCCACCCAACTCTTCATATGAAATATTCCAGCCAACAATTTGTTTGGCTTTATATGTTACTCTTTTTCAGCTACCAGGTTCCTGATGCTACCATGATGCCAACCAGACTTCCCTGGGCAGATGACCGCACCAATGTATCCTAGAGCCCTGCTTCCCCAGAGCCCTGCCCCACTAGGAAAAGAGAGAGACAGGCTGGGAGTATGGATCAGCCTGTCAACGCCCATGTCCAGCGGAGAAGCAATTACAGAAGCCAGACCTTCCACCTTCTGCATCCCATAATGACCCTGGTCCATAATCCCAGAGGGATAAAGAATAGGAAAGCTATCAGGGGAGGGGATGGGATACAGCGTTCTGGGGATGGGAACTGTGTGGAGTTGTACCCCTCTTATCCTATGATTTTTGTTAGTGTTTCCTTTTTATAAATAAAATTTTTTTTAAAAGAATGGTACCAAAACTTTAGTAAGGGGGGGGGGGGTTGAAGATAGCTCAGCTGTTAGAACGTATATCTGACTATACATGAGGTTGCGGGTTCAAGCCTGGGAGCACCGTAAATACCATGAATGCTTGGGCAGTGCTATGGCATCTCCCCTCTCCTCCCCCTCCCCCAATCAAAAATTAGTTCAAAGGGAGTCACTTAATAATAAATATATAAATCACACATGCATGAGGCTACAAGTTCATTCCCCAGTGCAACCCTGAAAAATAAAAACAAGTACCGATTATTTCACAAACTAAGGAGAGGGTCTGGACAAACCTCCCCGCAGGTATCCACAGGACTCCAAGCTGGCTTCACCAATGATTACATCACAGGCATCAAAAATGTGAAAGGTCTAGGGAAGACTGTTGACTTCTTAACTCGAACACCAGTGCCACACCGTGACCAGCCACACAGCCTGTGTGACTTAGGAGTGGCTGTGTACTGTCGTTCATTTCCTGTCTTTCTTCAAATAGTCCACCTGATCTCAGACCCAAAGGCTGCATATGACTGATGTTCAAGAGAAAAAAGCAGAGAGCGTGCAGTGAGCCTCACAGAATTCACCTGCGGACAGGGGAGGCTTTCAGCTTCTCCAGCACCAGACATCATGGCCGGTAGCTATCACCCGGCTCACCTGTTGGAATGACTGACTAAAAAAGCCTGTGATTCCATCCAATAGGCACCCAAATCTTACTCTGAACTTCTCAGATATCCTGCCATTCTCTGGCTTGCAAGTCAAGCGCTTGGGATACAACGCAACTGCCTCCTTTGCGGGTAATTCCACAAGATACTCAGATTTCTCACAGAAAGAAGACAAGGATGCAGAGAAGACAGCTCCCTCCCAGGTGTTCTCACACGTGCAGACATGTACATCTGAGTCAGCATCTCCAAGCACCCACAGTTTTCTGTTCCCCACATGTCAGTATCAGAATCCAAGTTAATTCTCCCAGTTATTTAAGGAGTCTTCCTTAAAAAATATAAAAACCTGGGCTTCCCCCCCCCCATTATCTTTATTTATTGTATAGAGACAGCCAGAAACTGAGAGGGAAGAGGGAGAGAGAGACAGAGAGACACCTGCGGACCTGCTTCACTACTTGTGAAACTTTTCCCCTGGAGGCGGGGGCTGGGGGCTTGAACCTGCTAGTGGATTCATAGTGCAGGCACCCAGCCCCAGTGATAACCCTGGTGACAAAAATCAATTAACTAATATGTTTAAGAGAGAGAGAGATTTCCTTAAAGGTAATTTTCCGTGAAATCATTATTTACATCAGTAGACTTTGAGGAAAGCAATTTGCCCTCCCTGAGTGGGTGGTGGGTGGTGGGTGGGGTCAGGCAGCCACCTGAAGACACTGATAAAAGACCCCCTCCCCCAGCTGGAAGGAGCGCTACAGCTGAATGGTGGCTTCTGGTCTTGAGCTGCAAGTCTTCCGTGTTTCCAGCCCACAGAGCCCGGACTTGTCAAAGCTCCAAGTTGCCTGAGCCAAGTCCTTAAAATAAACAGCTCTCTGCCTCCCCATATGTGTGTGTGTGGGGGGGTGCAGATATAGATATACTTGGACACATGGATACACATGGAGCCATATGGCTAGAGGAAAGTTAGACGTATCTCTCTGCAAAATAAGAGTGTACGTACATGCTAGCTAGGAAGAAGATAGACTGACTGGCGGGCAATAGACGGATTGGTGGGCTGGTTGTTTGACAGATGATAACTAGATAGACGTAGATACAGACCAATAGGTAGACACAGACAGATATAGAAGATAGAGCGGATGGATAGATGGGGTGGATGGATGGATGGATGGATGGATAGATGGATGGATGGATGGATGGGATGGGATGGGATGGGATGGGATGGGATGGGATGGGATGGGATGGGATGGGATGGGATGGGATGGGATGGGATGGGATGGATGGACAGAAAGACAAGACAGACAGAGAGACAGGTAGATGATAGGGTGGATGGAAATAGAAGCTAGGGGTGACAACACAGAGACTAGCAAGTACGGAGCGCAGGTGACCCCATGGCAGGTCATAAGCCATCAGGATGCCTCCAGCAGCTGCGCCTCCAACACTCAAAATGGAAAAACCCAAAGAGAAAGACCTCCAAAGCCCAGGGCTCAGAGGAGTTGACACAATAGCCTCGTTTCAAGCCGTGAATCCAGAGCTCGCCATTAGAGCTGACAGAAGCTGTGACAGCTGTCAGGCTGGCAGTCCTCTCACTGTGCGTGGCTCATACTGGTCACCCACATTTAACACAAGAGAGGAGAAGGACCTCTACAACAGTCATATGAGGAGGAGGACATGGAGGTGGGAGTGACGGTCTGTAACTGAAGATGGGGCTTCCGTAAGGCTCTGAGTGTTCAGATGGCAGACTCTGTAAGTTGCATCACCGCGTTACTGAAGGAAGAACAGTTGGGACCAAACCACCAAAGTGTTTTGTTTTTTTTTCTTCAAATCTTCTGTAGTCATCCCACTTTCTTTCCACAGAAAGAGCTTCTTGGTACTTTCTTTTATTAAACCCTCTTATAAACGTATCATGAAAATGGAAGTTTTTCTTTTGTTAGTTACTGACTTCGGTATTATAAAAGTGTCTACAGTGAAAGAAAAGGAGAAAGAAGATACAGACTACAAACAAATGATAGATATAGAAGATATAGAAAACAGATTAAGACAGATATGCAGACAAATAAATAGGTAGGGATAATAGCTAGATATAGAAGATAGACAGACATAGGGGGGAGAGAGAAAGAGTTGATAGACAGAGACACAGAGACAGAAATGCACACTCTTGTTAATTCTATTGCTTGGGAAGCCTGGTTGGATATAAGCTAGTTGGGGTTGCTTGGGAGAGCTCCTCTCACATTTTGCTCTCCATGCTTCTGCACAGCTAGACTTCTTCACATCAAAGCTGTGCTCACAAGAAGCCGAGATGATTTTAATTCCCACCCGAAGGCAAGTACGCAGACACGATGTTTACACTACTAGCACTCTCATTAGGAAAAACAGTTCCATCACAAGCACTGTAAACAGCTAACCAGAGTGTTGGGGGGGGTGGTCAGAGAGGAAGCAGGAGCTGACACCCCAGAGGACAGGCAGGAACACTCAGCAGCACAAGCAGACAGACACACAGCCCTGGGGATGTGGGCAGGTTGAGTCATTATCCCCAAGCATCCAGGAGGGAAAGGAGGCTCTTGGTGCTTCTGGGAGGACAAGTCCTCTCACTAGACAACCAACATTTCCCCTCTAGCTCCATCATCAGTTCTGGAAGGGAACATTCACTGAAAGAAATGTGGACGATTCTTCTAGACATCACAGAAATGCAAGTGAAACTGTTATCTTTTCAAATAGACAAAAAATTCCAAAATAGGAATGGGCATTAGACTTCAATGCCAGTCAGGAAACATTTCTGAATTACAGACATTCTATACAATGTTTGTGAAAATCAGGTTGAGTGAGATGACTCTTCTCTATAAAGCATGTGCTCATGAAGTGTGAAACCGTGTTAATGAACTTAAAATGCCTGGCTTTAGGGGCCTGGTGGTGGTGCGCCAGGTTGAGCACACACATTACAGTGTGCAAGGATCTGGGTTCAAGTCCCTGGTCTCCACCTGCAGAGGGAAAGCTTCATGAACAGAGGACAAATGCTGCGGGTGTCTCCCTCTCTTATCTTCTCCTTCCCTCCCAATTTCTCTGTATCTCTATCCAAAAGGAATTCATAAAACATAAATAAATAAATAAATAAATAAATAAATAAATAAATAAATAAATATAAAATGTCTTGAGAGGAGCTCAGAATGCCTTCAGGGAATATCGTCATCCTGTAATTCCTGATCCGAATGATGTCTGATCACACCACAAAGAAAAAACAAGATTGTGTGCTAAGACCACGCATTGCAAATATTCTCCAGAATGTCTAAGCCATTGCTCATGTTGGAAAATTCCATTTGGTGACATTAGCCCTGTGTCAAGAAACATGTAGTAGTGTGATTTTTACAAGTTCAGAATCAAGAGAATAAATATGAAAACATATATATGTTTTTTTCCTCCAAGTTTATTGCTGGGGCCCAGTGCCTGCACAACGAATTCACTGCTCCTGGTGGCCATTTTTTCCATTTTGTTGTTGTTTGTTGTTGGATAGGACAGAGAGAAATGGAGAGAGGAGGGGAAGACAGAGGGGGGGGGAGAAAGATAGACACCTGCAGATCTACTTCACCAATTGTGAAGCGATCTCCCTGCAGGTGGGGAGCCGGGGGCTGGAACCGGGATCCTTGTGCCAGTCGCTGTGCTTCCTACTATGTGCACTTAACCCACCACCCAGCCCCCTGAAAATATATTGCTATAAGCTGCCTGTTTCCAGAATTATAGATTTACAGGGAGGGTGGGTGTTTATGAAGTTTTATGAATGAACTTAAGAGTTCTGGACCTTGGGTGTCGGGCGGTAGCGCAGCGGGGTTAAGCATGTGTGGTGTGAAGCACAAGGACCGGCATAAGGATCCCAGTTCCAGCCCCTGGCTCCCCACCTGCAGGGGAGTCGCTTCACAAGCAGTGAAGCAGGTCTGCAGGTGTCTCTCTTTCTCTCCCCCTCTCTGTCTTCCCCTCCTCTCTCCATTTCTCTCTGTCCTATCCAACAACAATGACATCAATAACAACAACAATAATTACAACAACAATAAAACAAATAAGGGCAACAAAAGGGAAAATAAATAAATATTTTTAAAAAATTTTAGAAGAGCTCTGGACCTTTAATAATCTACTCTAGTTCCAAAAGGCACACAGAACAGAAGTCTGTGCATTTCAATCGTCTCCTTTAGGGTAAAAGGCAAGGTGAGAAGGTGAATCCCAGGGCGGGGAATTGGATCCAAACGCCAACAATGACACCTGCTCTCCCAGCAGTTCCTCTGCACCTGCTAAATACACGAATGAGGTCTGGGGTCTTAGGAAGGCTTTGCTTCCCAGCAGGCAAATGGATCAGACCTCAGCATGAGCACAGTTCATGATGGGGTGGGGGTGTCTGGAGACCCCCTGGACAGCAGGCAGTGCTCACGCGGCCTGAGGCATCCCCTGCTCCAGCCTGGAGCAGACACTTACAGACTTAAGGTCCAAGCAGAGCCTAACTCCCTCATTAAGCTCCACAGTGGTGGTGAGCCAGGCACACCCCCCCCATCAGCCTCAAGGCTGTAGAGAGAACAAGCCCCTGCACTTGGGAGGCAAGATTAGCCAGCTCCCACAGTCTCTGGTGTCCCCTGTACTTACAGAATTAAAGAGTGATTGAATGACTGACTGATCAATCGGTAGCTGTAAAAGAGAGGACATGGGGCACAGTATAGTGATTATGCCGTGCTTGGAATTGAACCTGGGGGCTTACTATGTGCAAGAAATGGGCTCTACCCACTGAACCACCTCCTTGGCCCCCCGCAGGACTAAATCTCTGTGATCCACTATGCATTTGCAGGAAAAGCAGATCACACCTCCAGGACCAGGATGGAGCACCTCCCTCGCGCTGGGACACAGGTGTGGGAAAGGGAGCCTCCAAAGCAGAATGGCAGGAGGCCCGTTGGCACTGACGCCTGGCACTTGACCTTACACCACCCAGAGGGCCAGTACCTCGTGAAGACTTGACAACCCCCCCCCCCATCCTCTTTTATGCCTGTCCTTCCCTTTGTCAGGTCTGCTGCACCAACATCATTGATCTGGTCCTTTGCGGCGATGTTCTTTGTGATTTGTTTAAGCAATTGTTCATAGTCAAAGGCCATTAAAAACATTACTGGGGTGGGAGGACAGTAGTGCACCAGATTAAGCACACATAGTGCGAAGCGCAAGGACTGGTATAAGGATCCTGGTTCAAGCCCCCAGCTCCCTCACAAGCGATGAAGTAGGTCTGCAGGTGTCTATCTTTCTCTCTCCCTCTCTGTCTTCCCCTCCTCTCTCTATTTCTTTGTCCTATTCAACAACAATAACAAGGGCAACAAAAATGGGGGAAAAAATGTCCACTAGGAGCAGTGGGTTCCTAGTGCAGGCACTGAGCCCCAGTGATAGCTCTGGAGGCAAAAATAAATAAATAAATAAATAAATAAATCTTCTTTTTATTCAGAAAGCTCTCAAAGTAATGCTTCATAGTCAGGTACAGTCAGGTCTAAGTCACATAGGTTATTTCCCCCTCCACAGGAAGCATATTGTAAATACGTCGTTTCTCTTTTTGTCCCCGGGCTGTGGAGAGGTGGCTCCCTTCCCATGGGTCAGAGACTCAGCTCCAGCTCCCTTTAAACACATGTGTGAAGTTGGGTGTTGGTTCACAGATGCTTGGGAGCTGGGTGGAGTAATTCAACAAACCCAAAACAACACTGATTGAACTCTTGTTCTTCTGTTGAAGCCAAGCATGGGCTCACTGCCCAGGACCACAGGAAGCCGGACTCTGTTACACCAGGTTTCACAGGAAAAGGAGAAAGAGGAGGAGGAGGAGGAGGAGGAGGAGGAGGAGGAGGAGGAGGAGGAGAAGGAGAAGGAGAAGGAGAAGGAGAAGGAGAAGGAGAAGGAGAAGGAGAAGGAGAGAAAGAGGAGAATGGGAGGAGGAGGAGGAGGAGGAGGAGGAGGAGGAGGAGGAGAAGGAGAAGGAGAAGGAGAAGGAGAAGGAGAGAAAGAGGAGAATGGGAGGAGGAGGAGGAGGAGGAGGAGGAGGAGGAGGAGGAATGGAAGGGAAGTTCTTTATTGCTACTGAACCCACAGTTGGAGGACAGAGTGCATCAACTCAAACCAGCCTCTAACTAGAGTCTGTTTCTATACAGGCAGCTGTGGACGAGGTCTGGGGAAGGAGGAGGTAGATTCAGGGACAACCAAGGACAACAAAGCCTTCAAGTCTCTCTCTGTGTGTATCCAAAATAAATAATGTTAATTAAAACTATAATAATAATAATAATAATAATAATAAACAACTAAGGCCTGCATGGTGGTGCAGCTGGTTTAGTGCACCTGTTACCATGCACAAGGACCCAGGTTCGAGCCCCCCATCCTGACTGGCAGGGAGGAAGCTTCATGAGTGGTGAAGCAGGTGGTCTACTGGTGTCTCTCTCTTTCTTTCTCCCTCTCCACCTCCTCCTTCCCTCTCAATATCTGTCTCCAAGAAATAATAAATAATATATTTTTTAAATATTAAAAAAAATCCAAGTCACTGAGCAGCCCTAGGGGACAGTGTAGAAGGCTGTGTTCCAGCAGCCGCGGACACGTGTGGACACGGGACTGGCAGGGAGCACCAGGAAGGGGCGGTGGCCGCGTCTCCTGGGGGACAGAGGACACTGCTTTGCAAAGTGCTGACTTCACGGGGAAGACTATAAATAGAGAGATGAGCTCACGAGGCCCCAGGCCGGAACAAAAAAACAAGCTCCAGGGCTCTGTGCTCAGTGTGCTTTGCTGCTGCCCTGAGGAAGCTGAGGGGCGGGGGGGGGGGGGGGGGGGGGGGGGGAGGCTTCACATAGGCCTTTTGGTAACCCTGTC
Organism: Erinaceus europaeus; assembly: GCF_950295315.1. Lineage (NCBI taxonomy): Eukaryota > Metazoa > Chordata > Mammalia > Eulipotyphla > Erinaceidae > Erinaceus > Erinaceus europaeus. The sequence continues at coordinate 18,845,965 of NC_080166.1, read as the reverse complement.
TCCCAGCCCACCCCCCACCCCCCAGCTGCTGGCACCCAGACTGCTGGCTGTGCTGGGAAGGGGCTGTTATACACACACAGGGGCCCCTTGCCCCGGCTTTCTCCTTAGGAAAGCTTTCCTTTTTTAAAAAAGATGTTTTTATTTGTTATTCATACTTGTTACAAGACTGTAAGATTACACTTGACAGTTCCAAACCACACCCACCACAAAAGTTCCATAATCCTACCCATCCACCTTCCAAAGATAACCAGCAGAGTTCTCACAGTCTTACAGTTTACTTGCTTCTGTTTGTTTGAATTTTTTTTTTTAGCAAGTTCATGTAAATCAGATCTCTAGATTCCACATATGAGTGAGACCACCTGGTCTCTCAGCTTGTCTTTCATCTCTTATTTTGCTCAACATCATCACCTCCAGGTCCATCATCCATTTTGTCCTAAAGGACACAATATCATCGTTTTTGATGGCAGAGTAGTGTTCCATGGAGTCTACATCCCATAACTTCTGTAGCCAGACATCTGTTGTGGGCACCTAGGCTGCTTCCACTCTCTGGCTGTTGTGAATAATGCAGCTATGAACACGGGGGTGCATGCGTCCTTTCCAATCAGTGTCTGAGTGCCTACCGGATAAATGCCTAATTCGTCGGGATGCGCAGCATCATCTAAGTTCATTTCCCACGTCTACGCTCGACCGGACCTGCCAATATACGCGGATATCTTCGCCCACCCTGTCCAACGCTTGACGTCTCGTCACCCAATCTGGTCCCCTACGCCTACACTGAACTTCTCTGTTCCAGACTCTTGGAAACAGAGTTGGCAGTCAGCTGAGGTAAGGAACAAACACCTCATCACAGACCCCTGCAAGCGTCAACCTGGCTTTGACCTAGCACGTTATGATTGGGTCCTCCTCAATCGCTATCGAACAGGCCATGGCCGGTGCTCCGCTATGTTCCATCGCTGGGGAGCCAGAGACGACCCGAACTGCCCCTGCGGCCACAGACAGACTATGACCCACATAGTCAACGACTGCCACCTCTCCAGATTCAAAGGAGGTCTCGAAACTTGACATCAGGCTTAACTTGATGCTGTTGACTGGCTACGGAAGAAGGGCAAACGCTAGAAGAAGAAGAATGCCTAAGAGTGGTCTTGCTGCGTCCTAAGGTGATTCCATTTGTGTTTGTTTAAGGACTGTCCACACAGTCTTCCAAAGGGGCTGCCTCTGTTGGCATTCCCACTGTCCTTTGCTGTGTGATGGGGCATGAAACACACTCTCTCCTCACACACAGTGAAGGAGGTCTTGGTTTTGTTTGTTTTTCTTACCATCTCTTCACTTACAACATTAAAAGTTTGCTGGGCAGGGCGATGGCTAGGCAGTGACACATCTGATTAAGTGTATACGTCACCACGCGCAAAGACCTGGGTTCAAGCCCCCGCTCTCAACCACAGCAGGGAAGCTTCACAAGTGGTAAAGTACTGCAGGTGTCTCTCTGTCTCTATCTCTACCTCCACCTTCCCTCTCAATTTCTCTCTATCCTATCAAATTAAATAAAGTTTCTTTAAAAATTCTTAAGAAACACGCTAAATAAAAATTTAAGTAATACGGGGAAGGGAGTAAGTTGCTTTCCCAAATACATCTTAAGCAAAGAGTGAGTTTCTTGGGAGGAAGTCTGCAGGCCAGGTAGAGGGAACCTTTAAAAATTGCACCATGGGAGCCGGGGGTGGTGCAGAGGGTTAAGCACACTGTTGTTAAAATTTCGGTGGCTCTTGCCGGCTGGGCTAGCTTCACGGGCGGGTAACAGAGACGTGGAGACAACGGCTGGGCAGGGAAGCTGTATTTCTTTATTCAGGAACAACGATTCATAAACTAAGACAGACTAATCACCAAACAGAATTCTGCTGTCTCTTTGCGGCGGCGCAAGCACTCTCCCTTACTCTGCAACTCAGGAACCCTCTCCAACTCTCGACCTCTGGAACTCTGGTGGGGTTCCTAGGGGTGGGGCCAAGCGGGCCCGCAAAATTAACAGGACTGATCCAATTCTCTTGGCGGGGGAGAACTAGAACCCAATGTAAAGCATACAACAGCACACATGGCACAAGACTCAAGGACCGGCTAAGGATCCCGGTTCGAGTCCCTCGCTCCCCACCTGCAGGGAGTTCGCTTCACAGGCGGTGAAACAGGTCTGCAAGTGTCTTTCTCTCCTCCTCTCTGTCTTCCCCTCCTCTCTCCATTTCTCTCGGTCCTATGCAACAACTACAACAGCAATAACAACAACGATGACGATAAACAACAAGGGCAACAAAAGGGGAAATTAAAAATAAATAAATAAATAAATAAACATATAAAAGATTATTTAAAAAATGTACCACAATGACCCTAGGTCCACACTCCCAGAGGGATAAAGAATAGGAAAGCTGTCAGGGAAGGGTTGGGATATGGAGTTCTGGGGGTGGGAACTATGTGGAGTTGTGCCCCTCTTGTCCTATGGTTTTTATCAGTGTTTCCTTTTTATAAATAATTTTTTTAATTAAAAAAACTGTAAAACAAATGAAATGTTAAAAAATTGTAACCCTGTGGAGAGCAGTCTGGGGAACTCTCAGAAGGCTAGAAGTGGACCTACCCTAGGACCCTGCCATTCCTCTCCTGGGATATATCCTAAGGAAACAGACATAACCATCCAAAAAGATTTGTGTGCACTTGTGTTCATAGCAGCACAATTTGTAATAGCCAAAACCTGGAAGCAACCCAGGTGTCTAACAACAGATGAGTGGCTGAGCAAGCTGTGGTCTATATACACAGTGGAATACTATTCAGCTGTGAAGAATGATGAATTCACCTTCTTCACCTCGTCTTGGATGAAGCTTGAAGGAATCCTGTGAAGTGAGATTAGCCAGAAAGAGAAGGGTGAAGGTGGGATGATCTCACTCATAGACAGAAGTTGAGAAATAAGAAGAGAAGGGGAAACACAAAGCAGAACTGGGACTGGGTTTGGTGTATTGCAGCAAAGTAAAGTACTCTGGGCTGGGGGTGGGGTGTGGTGGTTCAGGTCCTGGAGCCTGATGGCAGAGGAGGACCTGGGGGGGCTAGCAGAGTGTTACGTGGAAAACTGAGAAATGTTACATATGTACCAACTACTCTACTTTACTGTTGACTGTAAGCCATTAATCCCCAACAAAGAAAAAAAAAACTTTAAGACTCGGGCACGGGGCATAAGCATAATGGTCCTGCAAGAGACCCTCATGCCTGAGACTCAGAGGTCCCAAGTCTCGAGTTTGGCTGTATGACTCGGGCTGTTACTGGCTGCATATCAGACAAACAGTCATGCTCTTGTTTGCCTTGAATGCTGGGGTGCAGAGTTCCATCTGCATCTCGGTGGAGCAATCTCGGTAGTGAGAGCTGAAAGAAGTTTGATCGAGTGTCTGTCACGTAGGCACTGATGGTTTGATCGAGTGTCTGTCACGTAGGCCACGAGGTTCTGATGGAACATCTCCTGCATGTGTCTCTCCCCTATCTCCAGTCTCTCTGATGTCTCACTAGGCTCACCGTCTGTCTGTGTGTTGGGTATCTGTACATACATCAATGTCAAGTACAAACATCATGTGGGTTACCCAGGGGCATCTTAAGAGCATGATCAGACTTGTTATCTCCAGCTCTAGTGATTATACCAGGTTCTGTTTCTCTGCAAATCCTGACCTTTCCCCCGGGATGTGGCAGGAGTCAGGGCTGTCAGACAAGGCAGGCTTCGTGTGAGCCTGAAGGCCTGTTGACCACTATCTGTGTTTGTCCTGTTTGTTTGGCCAGACACCCTGGGGGGTCTCTGGAGACAGAGCTACACAGAAAGCAAACAAGTTCTGATGTATCTGGTAGAATGCATAGCAGTGAGTAACTAAGAAAAATAGTTCAGTGGAAAAAATCACAGGCATTATAATCAGGGGCTCTCCACCAACTGTGTGAAACTGCTTTGTTTGACTCTAGTCTATCTCCAGAGCCACTTACTGGGCAACTTTCAGATTGGGGGTGCCAACTCCCTCCGCTTCCAACCACCCCACAGAGTGGAAAACTTGCATGTAACTTTTGACTCCCCTAAATAGGACCATTCACAGCTGGCTGTTTCCCAGAACCCCCACAGATGCCATCAACAGCTGTCCACAGTATTTCATATATATCTGTATGACAGGCAATGTTCTTAGAATAAAGTTTCATGTTTATGTGTGTGATATATTGTGTTCTTAGAATAAAATAGGGAAATCAAGATAAAGGAGACAACTACACAGTAAAGGCCAGAACTGGACTCCCCTATGGAGCCACCTGCCAACACCCATGTTCAGCGGGGAAGCAATTACAGAAGCCAGACCAATGGAGAGTTTTAAAGAGAAGGATACAGGCTCAGCAGTGGCATACCTGGTAGACAGCGCATGTAACCAGGTGCAAAGACCCAGGTTCAAGCCCCTGGTCCCACCCGCAGGAGGGAGGCTTCATGAGTGGTGAAGCAGTGCTGCTGTGGGTCTGTCTGTCTATCTTTTTTTTTCCCCAGGGTCATTGCTGGGGCTCAGTACCTGCACTATGAATCCACTGTGGCCATTTTTTCAAAAAAATTTTTTGATAGGACAGAGAGAAGTAGAGAGGGAGGGGGTGATAGAAAAGGAGAGAGAGACACCTGCAGACCTGTTTCACCACTTGTGAAGCGACCCCCCTGCAGGTGGGGAGCCCGGGGCTCAAACTGGGTTCCTTGCACAGGTCCTTATGCTTCATACTATGTGCGCTTAACCCAGTGTGCCATCACCCAGCCATATCTCCCTCTCCTCCCTCTCCCTCTCCCTCTCCCTCTCTCTCTCCCCCTCTCTCATAAATAAACAATCTAAAGCAGAAAGGGAGCCGGGTGCTGGTGGACCTGGCAGAGAGCACACTTTACCACGTGTGGGGATCCAGATTCAAGCCCCAGCCACCGGCTGCTGGAAGTTAAGCATCAAGACTAGGGGCCATGTGGCAGTGACTCTTTCTCTCTCCGTATTTCTCTCTACCTCCATCAAAAAAAGAAAGAAAAACAGAGGAAAAGACCCTCAGGAGTAGCAGATTTGCTATGCAAGCACAGAACCCCAACAGTAACCCTGGTGGGGAAAAAATAAATAAATACATATATACAGTGTGTGTACTTTTATAAATAATTCTCGGAGGTTGGGCAGTGGTGCACCTGATTAAGCGCACATATCGCCACGTGCAAGGATCCGAGTTCAAGCTCCCACTCCCCACCTACAGGGGGGTCGCTTCACAGGTCTGCAGATGTCTGTCTTTCTCTCCCTCTCTCTGTCTTCCCCTCCTCTCTCCATGTCTCTCTGTCCTGTCAAATTGAGGGGGGGTGGGAGAATGGCTGCTGGAAGCAGTGGATTCATAGTGCAAGCAATAACCTGGTAGCAAAAAATAAATAAATAAAACTAATTCTTTAAGGATGAACATTTTACAAAGAAAGATAGAAAGAGAAAAAGAGAGAAAGGGAGAAAGAAAGGAACCTGGAAACTAAGATTCCAGTAATGACAGCTCACACTGTAGACTTGAGAGGAAACAGCCCCTCACCTCAGAAACCCCCTTCCCTGGATGGAGTTGGAAGGGGGTATAAATGAAACTATAAGCCAGCAGGCAGCATGTGGAAAGCGAACCAGGCCTCTGGGGCTCTGTCCGTCAGGCTCAGCTCTGGGAATTTCCTGTCAAAAACACCCCAAATGGCTAAAAACAGGAATGCAACGTGTCTGTGACACTGGCTTCCACCAACTGAAACTCTTTGGGGGCATCTGGCCAGCTCTGCTCAGCTCCTCTGGCCAAAGCTCCCACCAGGACTGGGAAGACAGCTCCATGGGCAGGGTGTATGGCTTGGCAAGAGTGTGGTCCATGTTTGAGCCCGGGCACCACATGGAAGTGTCATAACACTGGAGGAACATCAGTGCTGCTGTCTCTCTGTCTGTCTGTCTGTCTGTCTCTCTCTCTCTTAATGAAAGTCATCCTGGATAGAATGAAATCATGCCTGCACAAAGTCCAGGCCCAAGAAAAACAGAATAAAAGTGAAACTCAGACATGACAAATAAAACTCTGCAACTGAGGAGGGCCTAGTGAGAGTTGAATGGAAATGTGGAAAACTGAGAAAGGTTACACGTGTACAAAGTATCGTGTTTTACTGCTGACTGTTAACCATTAATGCCCCAATAAAGAAATTTTTAAAAATAAAAATAATTTTTAAAATATTTTTTTAAAAACTCTACAACTGTCTCTGAAGAGATTTCTTTTAAAGCAAATACTGAGTCCCAGATACGGAAAAGCCAGGGACTGTCCCGGGCACTGTGGGCTCCGTTAATCCAGTCCCAGCCAGCACCTGGGGAGACAGGAGAGCTATCAAGATGCTTTGCAACTCACTGTGCACCCCTTCCTTCCGGACCAGGATGCTCAGGAGGGTCACAGAAACAAACACCAGGATGAAGCTTGGAATTTGAAGGGTGTGACACCCCCGCCCCCACCCCCGAAGTCTCCATCCTGTGACATCCTTTTGGGCTCAGAAGGGACCCAGACAGAGCCAGGCTAAGAGAGACCCCGGAAATTTCCCACTCATGAATATGTATGATTTCCAAAAAAAAAAAAAAAAAACCTAAATGTGTCAAAACGCTAAAGTGCCCTAATTCTCCTGGGCCCAGAACCAGACCCCCAAGGCCTCCTGTGGAAGCTGGCTCTAAGGCCTCTGCTCTCCAGGACGAGTATGTGATCCCTGCACTCCTCAAACCCACAGCCTCCCTTTCCCACAGTCCCTGATGATACTCTGACTTTTAGTTTTGGTTGTTACCGGGGCTTCTCTGCCGGAGGCCAATTTTTGCACCAAGAAGGGCAGAGACAGAGCTAAAGAGATAGAAAGACACCACAGCGTTGAAGCTTCCATCAGTGTGGTGGGGTCTGGGCTCGAACCCATAACCAAGTGAGTCCCAGTGATCTATCTTGCTTATGACGACATGATAAACAACTGGGAGTGGGGGGGTGGGGCATGGTGCACCCAGCTGAGCACATATGTTACAGTGCGCAAGGTCCTGGGTTCAAGGTCCCGCTTCCCACCTGCAGGAGGGAGTTTCACAAGCAGTGAAGCAGGGTTGCTGGTGTCTCTCCTTCCCTCCCTCCCTCACTCCCAACCTCCTTCCCTCCCTCTCCCTGCCCCTCTCCCTTTCCCCCTCTCTCCCTTGCCTTCCCCTTGACTCTTCTTAGTCTTTATCCAATAAATAAATATTTAAAAAAGAAACCTGATATATTATGTACCCACCCCCCTCCAACGGCAAACCATTTGCTGTTTTCTCAGGAGTTCAGTCTCCCACAGGCTCCCTCTGTGGAGTTTCCTGACACCGGCAGCTTGTGGAGGTTGGGGAGACATTAGAAATTTGGATGCTGGGCTGCAGAGACAGCACAATGGTTCTGCAAATGTCTTTCTTGCCTGATGCTCTGAGGTCCCAGGTTCAAGCTCTAGCATGACCATCAGCCAAAGCCGAGCACTGCTCTGATCTCTCTCTCTCTCTCTCTCTCTCATTCTCTGTGTGTGTGCATGTATCTTTCTGTCTGTATATCTCTCTTTCATTTAAAATAAAACAAAAATGATAATTGCAGAAGTTAGGGTTCAGACCTAGGGGCCTCGAGTGGCCCTTCCACCAGCCCAAGTCAGAAGGGCCTGAGTTAGATGGGCTTGGTACCCCAGGAGGGGCTCAAGTGACAGTGATGTCACTCTACCTGGGCACCCAACCTCCTTGGCCACTGGCCAGGGGTGCCCACAACAGGGCAGCTGCTTTGTCTTGTTGGCCTGCACGTGGGTCACTCTGCCTTCCGAAGGGGAGAACGTGTCCGTGTTCCAGGTCCTGCTCCTGCCTGTCTCTGTCAGGATGGCGCTGGCCCTGGTGCTGGCAAATGTCCCCTCAAAGGCCACCCAGCTCTGTCCCCTTCACCCTGACTCACCCCGAGCTTGTTAGCCTACAAGTCTCCCCAGAAGAGCGGGACAGACGCACAAGCAAGCTAGCCTGGCAGAAGACAGAAATGAGCTCTGAAATGAGGCAGCCCTTCCCCCTGGGAAGTGGGAAGCCTCCCCACTCCCCCAAGGAGACAGGGAAGGAAGTAAACAGAGAGCTGGGAACAGAGGCTCTGGAGACCAGCCGGCTAGGGAGGGCTGCTGTGGACCCGGAGCTGACTCAGCTAGGCCTCGGCTCATCCAGCTAAGGGGGGGTCCGCCTCCCCGCACCCCCACACCAAGACAGGGCTGGCACCAGCCCAGCTGAATCCTGCTAGACAAACAAAGAGGGTGCATTGCCTGGCAGGAGCCTGCACAGAGTCTGGGAGCCTGCAGCTCACCGGTCACTTCTCATGACTTTCTGGATCTGTCGCTGCCCACAGATGAGGAAGACGGAATTCTGAAGTTTTCCAGGAAGGCTAAGGCATGTGGATGGGGGGCTGAGACCACTGGAGACCGCCCCCCCCCCCAATCCCCAAGGTCTCAAAGCCAGTGGTCCTGTGATTACAGACTTGTCCTCTGAGAAGCCCGCTTTCTGGAAGGATGCTGGCAGGTCTTCTGGCAAAGGAGACGGACTTAGAACTTGACGACTGCCTGTCTGCCTCAGCTGTCACGGCTGACGGCCTCCACTGAACATTCTGGACTCTCTCCCCAGGTGCTCTCTTTTTCTTTTTACATGAGAACATTTAAATTATAACCTTTCCCACCAAGAAGGTTCCTGATATCATTAGTCACAGAGAAATGCAAATCACGCCCACACCGAGACACCACCAGCACCCGGCCCCCTCCTTGAACGGCTAAAATTAAAGAGACTGACAGTACAGAATGTTGGTGCAGGAGGGTGTGGACGGCTCCCAGCCGGGGTAGGGGAGGGGTGGGGAGCGGATGGGGCTCTGGCAAGCTGGAGGGGCTCTGAGAAAGCTCGGCTTATCCCTGCCTGCGACCCCACAACCCACACACACACACACACACACACACACACACACGGGAGACACAGGCAGGACTGCTCAAGGCTCCATCCCCTCAGACCGCAGGCAACCAGAGTCATCAGCAATGATAACACCCTGATGCAAACACAGGAATCCCACCAGCCAGCAAAGCAAGCAAAGATCTTTTCTGATCAGCTCAGAATGGAAGAAGCCCAGCTGGGGAAAAAAAGAAAAAAAAAAGTATCTGGTCTTGGGAGTAGGCAGCATAATGATTATGCAAAGAGACTCTCATGACTGAGGCTTTGAAGTCCTAGGTTCAATCCCCTGCACCACCATAAGCTACAGCTGATTCACTGCTCTGCTAACAAGAAGGAGAAGGGAGAAAAAGGACAAAGGAATCTGCTCTTTCCTTATAAGTGATGAGCCTCCAGGACAGATTAAAATGAAAGAAGAGCTAGAATGAAAGTGGATTGTTGGGGTCAGGCAGTGGCGCACCTGGTTAAGTGCACACATTCCAGTGTGATGCAGGTTCAAGCCCCTGGTCCCCACCTGCAGGGGAAAGCTTTACAAGTAGTAAAGCAGGGCCGCAAGTGTCTCTCTGTCTCTCTCCCTTTCTAGCTCCCCCTCCCCTCTCAATTTCTCTCTGTGTCTATCCAATAATAAATAAATAAATAAAACTTTTTTAAAAAAAAAATGTGGATTGTTGGAAAGGGGCACAAGAGAGCCTTTTGGGGTGATAGAAATGCCATGGGTCTTAACCTGAGTGGTACTGATACATGCACATGGATTTGCTAAAATTTACAGCTACTGGGGGGCCAGGCGGTGGCACACCTGGCTGAGTACACATTATGATGTGCAAAAGACCCAGGTTCAAGCCCCCAGTCCCCATCTGCAGGGAGAAAGCTTCTCAAGTGGTGAAGCAGAACTACAGGTGTCGCTCTGTCTCTCTCCCTTTATATCTCCTCCTCCCCCTCAAGTTCTGTCTCTCTCCCTTTATATCTCCTCCTCCCCCTCAAGTTCTGTCTCTCTCCCTTTATATCTCCTCCTCCCCCTCAAGTTCTCTCTGTCTCTCTCCCTTTATATCTACTCCTCCCCCTCAAGTTCACTCTGTCTCTCTCCCTTTATATCTCCTCCTCCCCCTCAAGTTCTCTCTGTCTCTCTCCCTTTATATCTACTCCTCCACCTCAAGTTCACTCTGTCTCTATCCAATGTAAAAACAAAAAAGAAAGAAAAAGAAAAAAAAATTTTTTTTGCAGCTAGCAGGGCTGTGTATTGGCACACCTGGTTAAGTGCACATATTATCCGAGTTCAAGCCCCCCACTCCCTACCTGCAAGGGAAGATGTTTTATAAGCGGTGAAACACCCCCTCCCTTCTCAATTTCTCTCTGTCCTATCAAGTATAATAGAAAGGGGGGAACAAAAATTAAAAGGAAGAAATGGCTGCTGGGACTTCTCTTGGCAGACGACCTCACCAATGTCTCCTGGACACTCGCATCTCCAGAGCTCTGGTCCACTAGGGAAAGACAGAAATAGGCTGGGGGCAGGTGCACCTGATTGGGCACACATGTTACAATGCACAAGGACTCAGGTTCGAGTCCCTGGTCCCCACCTGAAGGGGGAAAGCTTCACGAGTGGTAAAGCAGGGCTGCAGGTGTCTCTCTGTCATCTCTCTTCCTCTCTATCCAAACCTTTCCTCTCAATTTCTGGCTGTCTCTAGCCAATAAATAAATAAAGATTATATATGTATAGACATATAGAGAGAGAAAAGAAAAAGGCTGGGGGTAAGGATTGAGCTGTCAACACCCAGGCTCAGTGGAGAAGCAGCTCCAGAAGCCAAATCTCCTACCTTCTGCTCCCCATAAGCAGCCTTGATCCAGACTCCCAGCGGAGGAGAAATGATAGGAGGAAGAAAAGAGGACTCTGCACTCCAGCTCCATCAGCACCCAGAGAGAGAAGGAAAGGGAGAGGGACACGTGGAGGTAGCTATGATGTCATGAGTGGCTCAGAGGGGAAGAGAGGATTGAATCAGAAAAAGAAGGGGCAACTACATATAAATGTGGACAGATAGTTGTAGAGAAGATGGTTGGCCCAGGTCTACAACTTTAGGGGAGCTGTGGGGGATTGCAGTGGGGGAGAGGGAAGATTCAGAACTCTGGTGGTGGGAATGGATTCAAACCCCTGTTGATATGTAATTCTGTAATATAAAAATATAAAAACAAATTAAAAAAATAAGTCCTAAAAAAAGAAAGGAAGGAAGGAAGAGAGAGAGAGAGAGAAAGAGAGGGAGGAAGGAAGGAAGGAAGGAAGGTAGGAAGGAAGGAAGGAAGGGAGAAAGAAAGGGCTGCCGGGAGCAGTGGATTTGTATACCAGCACTGAGCCCCACTGATAATCCTCGTGGCAATAATAAAATTAAATATATATATATATCCAGGGCCAGGTAGTGGCTCCCTGGTAGTGCACACACATCCCCATGCAGGAGGGTACGGGGTTCAAGTCCTAGGTCTTCACCTGCAGAGGGGAAGCTTCATGGTCTGTGGAGCGGGGTTGCTGGTGCTTCTCCTTTCTCTCCCTCTCCCTCTCCCTCTCCCTCTCCCTCTCCCTCTCCCTCTCCCTCTCCCTCTCTATCTCTGTCTCTATCTATCTCTCTAACTCTCTCTCTCTCTCTTTCTCTCACCCTTATCCAAAAAAATTGAGTTGATGTATATTTCCATGTGCATGGAACAGTGGTGTTGTGCGGGCACTGGGACCCCAGTGCATTCCCAGGCTGAGTGGTGGTTCAGCTAGTCAAGTGCGCACATTACAGTGCACAAAGACCCAGGTTCAAGGCCCCGGTCCCCACTTAGCAAGTGGTGAAGCAGGGCTGCAAGTAAGTATCTGTCTCTCTCCCTTTCTTCCTCCCCTCTCAATTTCTCTCATCTTTATCCAATAAAGTAAAAAGAATTAAACAGTTATCTATTTCCACAGAAAAACAAACAAAGAGCATTTAGCTCCCAACAATGTGGAACACAATAAAACAGAGAAACAGAAGCCGCAGAAATAGGAGACAACTTTAAAGTAAGAAAGGAGGGGGAGATGGATAGAGGATGTTTAAAGCAAAGAACAGTAAGAACATTTTTAAAACACTCTCTTAGGTGTATTTATATGGGACATATTTATATGTGAACTATAGATATGCATTTAAGTATAACACATTTACACGCACGTAGTCCTCTATGTCTTTGTAAATCATGTCATTTTCTCTCTAGTACTTTGAAATCCCTCCAACATCTTTTTCCATTTGTTTTTCTCAGCCTTCTCACTATATATAATGCCTTGAGGTTCTTTAATCTGGTGCTCATGTCCAAGGCCTCTTGTTGCGACAGTTCCTATCTGCTATCAGATGACCTGCATTCTCAGAAAGAGCTATACCAGATGGTTTCCCTCATATGTGCAATGTAAAGAAACGAAACACATGAATTTGTTAAAAAGGAAAAAAAAAGTCAAACTGTCACTAAGACTTTGTGAAAACTATGATGGTTATCCTTGGGGGGAGAAGGGAGCAGGACACAGAACTGTGGTAGGGGCTGCAGTGTAACCTGTAACCTCATGATCTCATAAACCATTATTAAATCACTAATGATTTTTTTTTTTTAATTTTAGGGCTTGGACGACAGCATCACGGTTCTGTAAAAGACTTTTATGTCCCAGACTCCAAGGTCCCAGGTTCAGTGCCCAGCACCACCATAAGCCACAGCTGAACATGACTCTGGTCCCTTTCTCTCTCCCTCTCCTTTACTCTGTATCTCTCTTTCACTAAAAATAAATAAATTGGGGGTCGGGTGGTAGCACAGCAGGTTAAGCGCAGGTGGCACAAAGCCCAAGGACCACCGTAAGGATCCCAGTTCAAGCCCCTGGCTCCCCACCTGCAGGGGAGTTGCTTCACAGGCGGTGAAGCAGGTCTGCAGGTGTCTATCTTTCTCTCCCCATCTCTGTCTTCCCCCTCCTCTCTCCATTTCTTTCTATCCTATCCAACAACAACAACATCAATAACAACAATAAAACAACAAGGGCAACAAAAGGGAATAAATATTTAAATAAATAAATTGATTAGTTAATTAATTAACGTGCAAATGTATTTTTTAATATTTATTTTATTTATTTATTCCCTTTTGTTGTCCTTGTTATTTTATTGTTGTAGTTATTATTGTTGTTGTTGTTAGATAGGACAGAGAGAAATGGAGAGAGGAGGGGAAGACAGAGAGGAGGAGAGAAAGACAGACACCTGCAGACCTGCTTCACCGCCTGGGAAGCGACTCCCCTGCAGGTGGGGAGCCGGGGTTCGAACTGGGATCCTTATGCCGGTCCTTGTGCTTTGCGCCACCTGCGCCTAACCCGCTGCGCCACCGCCCGACTCCCGCAAATGTATTTTTTAAAGATTTTCACAGAGTTACGTATTTTACCATCAAATTATAGCTCCGTGGCATGCCGACAGCATGAACAGCCCAGCCAAAGGCACAACTGAACCACAAACACGTGTCATGCTCCCATCCTCAGGGAACCACAAGCCTAAACCACAAGGAGACACCACATCACACCCACGAGGCTGGTGGCAACAACAAAGAGAAGAGAGAGAGGAAGAGAATGACAGGTATCGGGGAGGATGAGGAGAAAGTGAAGAAAAGCCTCCTGCACAGCTGGAGGGAAGACAGCATGGTGCACGCGCTCTGGTCCTTCCCCAGAAAACTGAACACAGACTCAGCACAGACTCAGCCCCACAATTCCGCCTGGGAGTATATCCAAGCTGGGACTAGCTCAGCTGGCAGAGGGCAGGACTTGCATGCCTAAAGTTCCAGGCTCCATCCCCAGCAGGACACATCCTGCAAGGGTGCTCTGGCTGGCCTTTTGCTCTTTCTCTTAGCAAATAAATAAAAACCACTCCTTTTGCAAAATTAAAGTGGGGACTCAGATATCCGTACCCCAGGTGAAGATGCACGCTAACCAAGAGGGAGAAACCATACAAGTCCCGATGGATGGATGGATGGATGGATGGATGGATGGATGGATGGATGGATGGATGGATGGGCAGGCGGGCAAAATGAATTCTCGCTAAAGAGTGGAATGGTTGTCAGCCTTCAGAAGAACATGGAATCCTGACGCTGCCATCGCAAAGCATGTGCACAAAGACACGGAGCTGAGAAGGACAGGATTCCTGGGTGCGAATTCTCAAAGAGTGAGGCCCCAGAGACAGAAAGTGGGAGAGAGTCAATGGAGGAGGCGTGAGAGCCCAGAGCCGTCCCTCCAGGCCGGCAGGGCCTCTGCTGGACATGGTGAGAAGCTGCACAGACAAGCTGCACAGCAGGGTAACTGTGACCAGACCTTTGCCGCCCAACAGCACGCTGTTTACAGAGGTCTCCATGGCAACTAGACCTCATGTTTTGAAGAGTGAAGTACCTTGAAAAGTAGAGCAGTTTTGGTTTTGTGTTTTCCCCCTTTAAGTGGACGGCATCATCGGTGTGGGTGATATCTCAATAAAACCAGGAAAGGAACCCTCCTGCACTGCTGGTGGGAATGTCAGTGGGTCCAGCTCCTGTGGAGAGCAGTCTGGAGAACTCTCAGAAGGCTAGAAATGGACCTACCCTAGGGCCCTGCAATACCTCCCCTGGGGATATATCCTAAGGAACCCAACACACCCATCCAAAAGGATTTGCGTGCACCTGTGTTCATAGCAGCACAATCTGTAACAGTCAAAACCTGGAAGCAACCCAGGTGTCTAACAATAGTTGAGTGGCTGAGCAAGTTGTGATATATATACACAGTGGAATACTACTTAGCTGTGAAGAATGATGAATTCACCTTCTTTCTCTCCTCCTGAGCAGAAGAGCACGGTTGGCTAGGGAAATGAGCAGGCCAGACAGACAGACAGAGCTCTGGGGAAATAGAGATATAGACAGGGAGAGAGAAAAGAGGAGAGAGAGGGGAAGAGAGAGGACAGAGAGGGAGAGAGAGGAGACAGAGAGAGGGAGAGAGGAGAGGAGAAAGGGAGAGAGAGAGGAGAAAGGAAGAGAGAGAGAAGAGAGAGGGAGAGAAAAGAGAGAGGAGAAGAAAGAAGGGGGAGAGAGAGAGGAGAAGAAGGGGGAAGGAGGGAGGGGAAAGGGGGGAAGCCCTGACATCTGAGTAGTTTTCTTCCAAAGCAGGTACAAGCAAATGCCATGCCAACCTTCCCCTGGGAAGCCCCGTCCACAGCACAGAGAGCTGAGCAGGGTGGCACTTCATGAGGCCACCGTCATGTGCCCTCTGCCCCAGGCTCCCTACTCCCTCGGATGGAGGAGGGCATGTGCATGGGAGGCCGCATCACCGAGTCACTGTGCTCCAGCTGCCTCCTCCCACATTTTGCTTTGGCTTCTAGAAGCCCAAACTCTGGTGCTCTGCCCCCCAAGCCACCTCTGGGTGGCTGCATGTTGGTATCGGGGTTTGTTTTGGTGGGGGCAGTTTGAGGCTCACAGCAAACTGAGTGGAGCAGCTCAGAGACCCCCTTCCCCACACGGAGCCTGAGGCAGAGAGGTCTGTCCCCAAGCCAATTCCAGCAGCCAAAGCTAAGGCTGGGCTTCTTCAGTCGAGGAGCATAGAGGGTTAAGATGCTGAAGGTTTAAACAAAACAAAAAGAGGGGGAGGAAGGAGGAGGAGAAGGAGCAGGGAGAGGAGGAGGATGAAGAAGAGGAGGAGAAGGAAGAGAAGAAGGAAAAGAATGGAGGGAGGGAAGGGAAGGGAAACGAGTAAGCAGCAGGTAATAGTGTTCTTCATGCCATGGCTTAACAGGGACTTAGGAGGGAAGGCCGTGCGTGGTGCAGGAGGTTTGCAGTGGGCAGAGCACCTGATTTGCAAGCATGAGGTCTTTTCAATCCCTGGCATTACATGTGCCAGAATACTTACTCTGGTGTCCTCTCTCTCTCTCTCATTCATACATGAACTGGGGTCTGGCAGTGCTGCACTTGGTTCAGCACACACATAACCATGCTCAATCCCTCTCTCTCTCTCTCTCTGTCTCTCTCTCTCTGTCTCTCTCCTCTCTGTCTCTATCCAAAAATAAATAAATGAATTAATCAGTGTGTGTGTGTGTGTGTGTGTGTGTGTGTGTGTGTGTGTGTGTGTGTGTAAGATTCTGTGAAAACTCTTACCATTGGAAGAATAGGGGAACATTACTTTGGTGGTAGGTACAGTGTGGAACTCAATCTTGTCACCTAATAATCTCATAACCCACTATTAATCACAAATAAAAACGTAAAGAAACAGAAAGGTAGCATACAGTTGATTTTTCAGCTAGTAGTCATCCTATTGTAATAAATGCAATTTGCAGCCCATATAATTTGTAAGCTATGCCACTGACAACAGGTAAATCAGGACAAAGTAGATGAGACCCTTTTTCCATTTTTTGAGCCAAATTGTAGAAGGAGGAGAGGCACACAGGTATCATGAATTAGGGCTGGGGGGTGGGGGGGAACCACAGATGAAAACAAATTGAGGAGGGGGAGGGAGGGGAGGGGGGGAGGGGAGGTTGGAATGTTCTTCCTTAGAAGAAGTCAACGAACACTGGTTACAACGGACAGAAATGAAGCCCAGATGAAAATAAAAGTTGAGTATGGAACCAGAACAGTAAGTATGAAAAATGACAGGGAACTGGATGTGAAGGGAAGACAGCGTAAGTCAGCAAACAGTCTGCAGTCACTGCAAGGGACAGGAGTGCTGTCCTAAACAGACACATGCACCATCAAGGCACCATCAAGGCTGGGGAAACAGCACAATGGTTCTGCAAATGATTTTCTTGCCGGAGGCTCTGTGGTTTCAGGTTTGATTCCCCAGCACCACCATCAGCCAGAGCTGAGCAGGGCTCGGGTTAAAAAAGAAAATCAAAATAAATACAGCAACAGTGAAATCTTAAAATAGATATAGAGCAGAAAAAAAAAATCAAAGTGAAACATCAAGGAACACACGTGAAATAAATAGAACCTCGCTAGCAAGCAGTTGTGTCAATTAAAGTATTAACGAGACAGCATGTACTTAACACAAAAATAAGAATATATCTCAGACCTCCTACTGAGAGTGGAGTCTTCAAGTAACGGTGCTGGACCCATGCCTTTGCCTGGAAGGGAGCAGCGGAGGGGGTGAGCTGGACTTTACACCCCATGCCTTCTCTAAAAGGGATCATTAAATAGACAATAAAAAAAACAGTGGGAGAATTTTTTTAATGGCTATTTCTGTAAACTTGACTGTAAGAAAAAAATAGCATTTTTGAAGCATGCAAGGATAACCAGAGACTATCAAGAAGAAAGTAAAATGTGAGTCTACAAACCTGTGCGTTCCCAGAAAAACAAGACAATAAACAGAATACGGAGACAGGTCCTGGAGACTCTGGCTTTCAGCTAGGAGAAAGTAGCTTCAGCCGGCTCTGTCCTGCCTCCTGAGAACAAGCAGGACGGAATTCCTTTGCTATCACCCACCAGAACCAGCACCTGAGGGTACAAAGGTCCAGAGAGAAGAAGAAACACACCCCCCCCAACTCCTACTGCATTTGTGACTCAAGTTCTAGAGGAAAGGGTACTAAGCAGAGAGCCCGGGGTCTCTGCAGAGGAGCTGGGCACTTAACAGCATCTCTCATGGTCTCTAGAAAGAAGAAAATACTCTCAGAGTTCAGGGTCTGCCAGCAAAGTCACAGTCAGGCCTCACTTACCGTAGACAGCCCAGAGGGTGAGCCATGAGGGCCACCAGCTGGAAGTCCCCGGATGTTGCAAGCCCTCAGGGAAACAGCTTACCCAGTGGGGTGTGTGTCTGGCCATGAGTGAGGCCCAGGCTTGAGCCCTGACACCACAGTCACTTACGACTGAGCTTCAGGAGGAGAAAGACAGACAGAAACATCACTCTGGCACACTTCGTGCTGGGGCTTGAACTCATGCTTGAGAGGACAGGACTTTAGTCACTGCGTCAACTCCCAGCTACTATTTCCTACTTTGTTCCCTGCCCTGTTCGCTCCTTATTTTCCATGCCTATAAATTTCTATGAGAAACAGAAAAAAAAAAAATAGAAAGAAAGGAAAACAACTAACAGATACAAGCACAAAATGCCGTGGGAGTAAGAAGATGGTTCATGGGGCAATCAAGAGCAAGAAGCCAACAACATCCTCAGCACCTCTATCAGTGAGAACAATCAGGAGGCCCCAGTTTCACTGGCCCCTTGAAACTCAGCAAGAGAGATTCCCCCAGACCTTCAACCCAGCCAGCTCACACAGCCCCGGGAGGTGGGAAGCATGGAGAAGGCTCTGGTGGCTATAACTACAATGGAAGGAGTTTGCACGGCTGAGCTAGATGCAGGTAGAAAGGCCCCGTTTGCTCTGGAAGGAGCTTCTTCCCACCTCAGATTTGAATCTGAGGGGACTTGAAGCCACTGGCCTCCATGATGCATTTAAGGTCACACACCCAAACCCCAGCTTGGAAAAAGGGGACAGTGGGAACCCTTCTGCTGGCTGCAGTGTCTTTGAGGGGTGCAGAGGAGACAAAGAAGGCAGAGACACATTCTGTTTCCACAGGCTGTGAGAGTCCAGTCACGGCCTCCCCCAGGGAGGAAGACCCTCTTTTTCCTTTAAAAAATACTTTTATTAATGATTTAATATTGATTTACAAAACTATGAGGCAACAGGGGTACAACACCACACTGTTCCCACCACCAGAGTTCTGTGTCCCTGTTCCCTCCATTGGAAACTGCAGTAGTTCTCCCAAGGTCACAGATAATGGGCTGACTAATATATATATCCCCTCTTTCCCTTCTTCCCTTCCTTTCTAAGTCCTACCTACACCTATTGCTACTTCTGAGTGTCCATCCTTTTTCCTCTTCTCTCTCAGGGCCCTGATGAAACAAACCATCACCCAAACGAAGAGAATGGGAGAAGATCTTCACATGCCATCCATCAGACAAGAGACTAATAATTAAAATATACAAAGAGCTCACCAAACTAAGCAAAAAAAAAAAAATGAGGAGAGGATATGAACAGAATATTCACCGAAAAAAACATGCAAAAGGCCAACAGACATATAAAATTTTTTTAAATGCTCTACACCACTGATTGTGAGAAAAACGCAAATAAAGACAACAACGAGATACCACCTTCTCCTCTTGTTAGTCCTTAATGTCCCAGGACAGGGAAAGAAACAGGGTTCACTTGGCCCTGAGATAGAATGATGACGAAATGCCCAAGGCCTGCGTTATACAGAATCCGGAGTTTCACCACAGAGTGAGTTGTTGTTTGTGGGTTCCTTGAGGGCCCAGCCCCATGGTTTGTGCTTCTCTGGGTCACCCACAACTGCCTCTGTCCCAGGTAGAAAAGGCTGAGGGGTAGGGGTGAGAGACGGTCTCTGTGAAGCTCAGAGATACAGTCCTGTGCCCCTGGAGTCCTCACAACTCTGCCTCACACAGGTCTCTATGGAAACCTGCCCCGGCGCCCCCCCCACAGAACCTAATGGGGCCCCACAGCCCAGCACCTCCTCCTCCCCGTCGTGGGTCCCCAGCGCCCTCTCAGGCCAGCAGGCTGGTGATGATCAGGTCATGGGGTTGACAGGAAGCCACAGAGAACCCAGATGATCTTTCAGATTGCAGGGGTTGCTTTTGGGGTTTCCCTCCCCCAGATCAAGACCTCACACACCACAGGTGCTCATGACCACCCCCAGGAGCTTCCTGTGTGAAGCAGACGGGACCCAGAAACTTGGAGTCAGACGAAGAAAGAGTGAAAATGAGCGCAGCCTAGAATGTTCCCGGCTGTGACCACAGACTGTGAGTTCAGTCCAACAGGGATTCAGAGGCTGCACAGTCTCCAGGAATATATATATATATCCCAGGTTAGACCAATGTGGTCAAGTTAATTGCATTTATCTATCTTCTTCAAGTTTGCAAGCAACTCTCTGCCCCAATCCTCTTTCCTAGTTCTACTCCATCATCCCAGACAGTATTTCTAATCCGCTACTATAACTCCATCCTGACTTCCCTGCGTGATGACCTCACCAATGTGTCCTGGAACCTCACCTCCCAGAGCCCTGACAAAGTGCTACTAGGGAAAGACAGAAGCAGGCTGGGGGTGTGGATCCACCTGCCAATGCCCAAGTCCAGCGGAGAAGTGATGACAGAAACCAAACCTCCCACCTTCTGTACCCCATAAGGAATTTTAGTCCATGCTCCCAGAGGGATAAAGAATAGAGAAGCGGGGGGTTGGGCAGTAGCACAGCAGGTTAAGCGCACATGGAGCAAATTGCAAGGACCAACATAAGGATCCAGTTCAAGCCCCCGGCTCCCCACCTGCAGGGGGGGTCACTTCACAAGTGGTAAAGCAGGTTTGCAGGAGTCTTTCTCTCGCCCTCTCTGTCTCCCCTCCTCTCTCAATTTCTCTCTGTCCTATCCAACAACAACAACAGCAATGACAACAATAGTAATAAAGATAACAACAAAGGCAACAAAATGGGGAAAATGGCCTCCAAGAGAAGTGCATTTGTAGTGCAGGTACCACACCAGCAATAGCCCTGGAGGCAAAAAAAAGAATTTTAAAGAATAGGGAAGCTTCCAATGGAAGGGATGGGACAAAGAACTCTGGTGGCAGAAACTGTATGGAATCGTACCCCTGTTATCTTACAGTCTTGTTAAGCATTATTAAATAACTACTAAAACATAAAGAGAGAGAAAAAAGGAGAGAGAGAGATGAAGTATGTCAGGATGAGAGATGATTCAACCCAGGCCAGCCTAGGTCAGAGACCTAGCACCACACAGGGATCAGCAGAGATGAAAACATTTTTTTATTATTATTTAGAAAACATCACCTGTTGGGAAAGAGAGAGACAGGCTGGGAGTATGGATGAACCTGTCAACGCCCATGTTCAGCAGGGAAGCAATTACAGAAGCCAGACCTTCCACCTTCTGCATCCCATAATGACCTTGGGTCCACACTCCCAGAGGGATAAAGAACAGGAAAGCTGGGAGCAGCACAGCGTGTTAAGTGCACGTGGTGCAAAGCACAAGGACCGGCATAAGGATCCCGGTTTGAGCCCCCGGCTACCCACCTGCAGGGGAGTCGCTTCACAGGTGGTGAAGCAGGTCTGCAGGTGTCTTTCTCTCCTCTCAGTCTCCCCCTCCTCTCTCCATTTCTCTCTGTCCTACCCAACAATGATGACATCAATAACAACAACAATAAAACAAGGGCAACAAAAGGGAATAAATAAATATTAAAAAAAAGAAAAAAAAGAATAGGGAAGTTATGAGGGGAGGAGATTGGATATGGAGCTCTGGGGGTGGGCATGATGTGGAAATGTACCCCTCTTATCCTATAGTCTTGTCAATCTTACCATTTTATAAATAAAATAAATTAAAAAAGAAAAAAGAAAACACCACTTAGTATGGATCAACCTGTCAACATCTATGTCCAATGGAGAAGCAATTAAAGAAGCCAGAACTCCCACCTTCTCCTACCTTCCCAAAAAGAGTTCTGCTCCATACTCCCGGAAGGGTAAATGATGGGAGGAAAACTAGTGGGCTCTGAACCCTCATTCCACCAAGATTTAAAACATTTACCACCTGGAATGTTGGAGGAGGAGAGAGCAGAGGAAGGGAAGAGAAAGGAAAAAGAGGAGGAAGAAGAGGGGAGAGAAGGAGGAGGAGAGAGGAGAAGGAGGGAAGAGGAAAGAAGAAGAGGAGGAGGGAAGAGGAGGAATTAAGCCTGGGCTTCAAGGTAGTGCTCATGCTTTGCTTCAATGAGGCCCTAGAGCAATCCATTCCTGCTGTGTATACACACACACACACACATACACACACACACACACTCATTCATTCAATTCTGCACAACATTAACCATTAACTGAGCAGCTGAAACAACTATCCCTTAAGAATGTTGACTTTGGGAGGTGGGGCTACAGAGCAGCAGCAGCTGTGTTTCTCTCCTCTCATCTCCCAGGTCAACTAGGAATACCAAAGGAGACCACCTGGGACCACAACAAAGCAGGATTAGAACCACTTCAGGAATCTACCAAATCACCCGGTGAGTGCTTATACCTATAGCTCATGGACAGGGAGGAGCCTAGGGAGAAATTAAGTGGCTGGTAACAGTCCAGCAGTTTACCAGTTGAAACACCACCTCCAGTCTGTTTCACCAACAAAAAAGACAGCTGAAGGGAGGAGAGGACTCCCCTTCTTCTTCTTCTTCTTCTTCTACTTCTTCTTCTTCTTCTTCTTCTTCTTCTTCTTCTTCTTCTTCTTCTTCTTCTTCTTCTTCTTCTTCTTCTTCTTCTTCTTCTTCTTCTTCTTCTTCTTCTAGCGTTTGCCAAGGACTCCCCTAAGACTCACCAACTGCAACTGTGAGTCTCCATTGCTACTGCCCTCAGAGGCTGGAGCAGCAGGGGGGAGGCACTGTGCTGACATCCTGGGACAGAGAACTAACCAGGAAATTCAGGAGAAGAGCTACTCCTTGGTGGGGCTGTGTAGTGGGAGCCTTTCCATGTTGTTCTCCTGATAAGAACATGGTGAATAGTTGCCTCAGAACCTACAGACTTATAAATGGAACTCACAAGGCCTAGCAGTGCTGCCTGGTTTGGCAGAGAAGCTGAATTGAGCCTGAAGCTTTGAATCCTTGGGGTGTGAGTCTCTTTGCATAACCATTGTATTATCTCTTCCCCACCCTGCTTTATATCTTATTCAGGAGTGAGAGCTTAAGCTAAGAAGCCTACTTATAGTTTAAAAGCCGCCAGGCTCCAGTAGCATTCAGGGAAGAAAAGGAACAAAAGAGGTTTTTAAAGCCACTGTGCTCCAACTCAGGGATTAAAGTAATATCAAAATAAACCCTTTAAGTACCTTACTTAGACACAAGTCAATCCAGGCAAGAGTGATCAGTAATTTGAAAAGTACTGAGAGGGACCTCATAACACACTATATAGAATGGTTAAAACAATAAGAAGAAATATTGGAGAAATGAACCAGGACAACAGTCCAGCTAAAAGCCCCCCAAAGGTTGAAGCACGAAATAATGAGATCAATATCCAAATGTTAGTTAAGGAAATAGTCACAGGAGTGAGTGAGTAAAGAGTTTGAAAGAATTGTCTTCAGAAATGCAGAAACAACAAATGAGACTCTGAAAGAAAACAGTAATTATCTCAATGTTATTAGCTGAAAGCAGAAATAGCTGAGCTAAGAACACAACTTGCTGAACAAGCTAAAACAGTATCAAAATAGGGTAAGAAAATGGATGAACTCCAGAAAACAGTAGAGGGGAGAGAGAATAGAATAAATAAGGCTGAAGAAAGAAATAGCAAGATTGAAGATACATTAGAGACAACTAAAAAAGAAGTAAGAGATCTCAAAAAGAGATTAAGAGATGCTGAAAACAACAACAGAGACCTATGGGAAGACTTCAAAAGTAATAATATACACATTGTGTTACTGGCTTACCAGAGGAAGAAAGAGAGGGAGGGGAAGAAAGCATTCTTCAGGACATAATAGCTGAGAACTTCTCTAGTCTAGACAACATCAAAGACATAAAGGTTCAAGAATCCCAGAGGGTCCCAAACAGAATTAAGCAAGACTTAAAGACACCAAGACACATCATATTTAGCATGGAAAGGAAGAAGGATAAAGAAAGGATCCTGAAAGCTGCAAGAGAAAAATAAAGATTCACCAACAGAGGAAAACCCATAATATTAGCAGCAGACTTCTCCACACAAACACTATAGGCCAGAAGAGAATGGCAAGATATATATCAAGTGCTCAATGAGAAAGGCTTTCAAACAAGACTACTGTATCCTGCTAGACTGTCATTCAGACTAGATGGAGGCATCCAAACATTCTCAGACAAGCAACAGTTGAAGGAATCAACAACTATCACTAAGCCTGCCCTGAAAGAAGTTCTGAAAGGTCTCCTATAAATAGTCAGACCACCATAAATTTGCCATATATCAGAACACTCTAAAAATCTACAAGAGTGGCATTAAAATATCTTCAATCTTTGATATCAATAAATGTCAACGGCCTGATTCACCTATTAAAAGGCACAGAGTAGGAAGATGAATCAGAAAACACAACCCAACAATATGTTGTCTATAGGAAAACCCTCTAACTCAACAAGACAAGCACAGACTCAAAGTGAAAGGATAGAAAACTATCATACAAGCCAAAGGCCCACAAAAAAGGGCAGGAACAGCTACTCTCATATCTGACATGATAGACTTTAAAATAAATAAAATTTTAAAAGATAGGGATGGACATTACTTAATGCACACAGGATCAGTCAATCAAGAGGACTTAATAATTATTAACATCTATGCACCCAATGAGAAGCCATTTAAATACATCAAACATGCTACAGCAATATATTAACAGCAACACAGTCATAGTAGGGGACTTAATAATTATTAACATCTAGGCACCCAATGAGAAGCCATCTAACTACATCAAAGAACTACAGCAATATATTAACAGCAGCACAGTCATAGTAGGGGACTTCATAGTGGGGTCACTGTCTCAACTTGACAAATCGTCCAGGCAGAAAATCAATAAAGAAATGAGGAAGCTAAATGAGGAGATAAACTAGAACTATTGGACATTTTCAGTCATTCACCCCAAGAAACTGGAATACACATTCTATTCAAGTCCACATGGGTCATTCTCAAGGATAGGCCATATGTTAGGCCACAAAGACAGCATCAGCAAATTCAAGAGCATTGAAATCATCCCAAGCATCTTCTCAGACCACAGTGGAATTAAAATAACACTTAACAGTCAACAAAATATTAGTAATAGTCCCCAAATGTGGAAGCTCAACACTACTTAACAATTACTGGGTCAAAGAGGAAATAAAGGAAGAAATCAAAATGTTTCAAGAGTTCAATGAAAATGAAGACACAAGCTATGAAAACATTTGGGACACAACTAAGGCAGTACTGAGAGGGAACTTCATAGCCATACAAGCACACATTAGGAAACAAGAAAAAGCACAAATAAACAACCTGATTGCACATCTTAAAGGCCTAGAAGTAGGGAGCTGGGCAGTAGTGCAATGAGTTAAGCGCACATGGCGCAAAGCGCAAGGACTGGCATAAGGATCCCGATTTGAGCCCCCAACTCAACACCTGCAGGGGTGTCACTTCACAAGTGGTGAAGCATGTCTGCAAGTGTCTATTTTTCTCTCCCTCTCTCTGTCTTCACATCCTCTCTTCATTTCTCTCTGTCCTATCCAACTACGATGACATCAATTACAATAATAACTACAATAATAAACAAGGGCAACAAAAGGGAATAAATATTTTTTAAAAACCTAGAAGAAGAAGAAGAAGAACAACAACAACAACAACAAAGGAACCCTAAAGCAATTAGTAGGACAGAAATAACTGAAGTTAGGGCAGAAATACATAACTTTAAAAATAATAAAACCATACAAAAGATCAATGAAAGTAAATGTTGGTTCTTCGAACGAGTAAACAAAATTGACAAACCTTTAGCCAGACTCAAAAAACAAAAAAAAGGGAGAAGACCCAAATAAATTGGATCGTAATTAAAGAAAATATATCACAACAGGCACCACAGAAATTCAACATTTCATGCAAGACTTCTATGAACAACTATATGCCACCAAGCTAGAGAACCTGGAAGAAATGGACGATTTCCTAGATACCTACCAACTTCCAAAATTAAGTAAAGAGGAAGTAGATAATATGAACAGGCCCATCACAGCTAATGAAATTGAAACAGTTATCAAAAACCTTCCCAAGAATAAAAGTCCTGGACCAGATGGTTTTACAGATGAATTCTACAAAACCTTCAAAGAAGAACTAATACCTCTACTTTTAAAAGTCTTCCAGAAGATTGAAGTCACTGGAATACTCCCTTCCAGCTTCTATGAAGCCAACATCACTCTGATACCAAAAGCAGACAGGGACACAACCAAAAAAAGAAAATTACAGACCAATATCTCTGATGAACACAGATGCTAAATATTGAACAAAATTCTAACCAACCGGATACAGCAGTCTGTTAAAAAGATTGTTCATCATGACCAAGTGGGGTTTATCCAAGGCATGCAAGTTTGGTTAAATATACATAAATCAATCACTGTGATCCACCACATCAATAAAGGCAAGACCAAAAACCACATGGTCATATCAATAGATGTAGAGAAAGCCTTTGACAAAACACAGCACCCCTTTATGATCAAAACACTACCAAAAAATGGGAATAGATGGAAAATTCCTGAAGATAATGGAATCTATATATAGCAAACCTGCAGCCAACATCATACTCAATAGTGAAAAACTGAAAGCATCTCCCCTCAGTACTAGACAGGGCTGCCCACTATCACCATTACTATTCAACATAGTGTTGGAAGTTCTTGCCATAGCAATCAGGCAGGAGCAAGGAATTACAGGGATACAAATTGGAAGAGAAGAAGTCAAACTCTCCCTATTTGTAGATGGCATGATAGTATACATAGAAAAACCTAAGGAATCCAGCAAGAAGCTTTTGGAAATCATCAGGCAATACAGTAAGGTGTCAGGCTACAAAATGAACATACAAAACCAGTGGCATTCCTCTATGCAAACACTAAGAAGAAGATGAAATCCAGAAATCAATTCATTTTACTATAGCAACAAAAACAATAAAATATCTAGGGATAAACCTAACCAAAGTGAAAGACTTGTATACTGAAAATTATGAGTCACTACTCAAGGAAACTGAAAAGACATCAAGAAGTGGAAAGACATTCCATGTTCATGAAATGGAAGAATTAACATCATCAAAATGAATATACTACCCAGAGCCATATACAAATTTAATGCTATCCCCATCAAGATCCCAACCACATTTTTATGAGAATAGAGCAAATGCTACAAAGGTCTATCTGGAACCAGAAAAGACCTAGAATTGCCAAAAACAATCTTGAGAAGAAAGAACAGAACTGGAGGCATCACACTCCCAAATCTCAAATTGTATTATAGGGCCATTGTCATCAAAACTGCTTGGTACTGGAACATGAATAGACACACTGGCCAGTGAAATAGAATTGAGAGCCCAGAAGTAAGCCCCCACACCTATGGACATCTAATGTTTAACAAAGGTGCCCAGACTATTAAACGGGGAAAGCAGAGTCTCTTCAACAAATGATGTTGGAAAAAATGGGTTGAAACATGCAGAAGAATGAAACTGGACCACTATATTTTACCAAATACAAAAGTAAATTCCAAGTGAATCAAGCACCAAGGATGTTAGACCAGAAACTATCAGATACTTAGAGGAAAATATTGGCAGAACTCTTCCCGCATAAATTTTAAAGACATCTTCAATGAAACAAATCCAATCACAAAGAAAACTAAGGTAAGTATAAACCTATGGGACTACATCTATTTAAAAACCTTCTGCACAGCAAAAGAAACCACTACCCAAACTAAGAGACCCCTCACAGAATGGGAGAAGATCTTTACATGTCATCAGACAAGAGGCTATAATCAAAGTAAAGATCTTGCCAAACGCACCAATAAGAAAACAAATAACCCCACCCAAAAATGGGGAGAGGACATGGACAGAATATTCACCACAGAAGAAATCCAAAAAGCCAAGAAACACATGAAAAAATGCTCCAAGTCTTTGATTGTCAGAGAAATGCGAATAAAGACAATAATGAGATATTACTTCACTCCTGTGAGAATGTCATACATCAGAAAAGGTAACAGCAACAACAAATGCTGGAGAGGTTGTGGGGTCAAAGGAAACCTCCTACACTGCTGGTGGGAATGTAAATTGGTCCAGCCTCTGTGGAGAGTACTCTGGAGAACTCTCAGAAGGCTAGAAATAGACCTACCCTATGATCCTGCAATTCCTCTCCTGGGGATATATCCTAAGGAACCCAGCACACCCATCCAAAAAGATCTGTGCACACATATGTTCTTAGCAGCACAATTTGTAATAGCCAAAGCCTGGAAGCAACCCAGGTGTCCAACAACAGATGAGTGGCTGAGCAAGTTGTGGTCTATATACACAATGGAATACTACTCAGCTTTTAAAAACGGTGACTTCAGTATTTTCAGCTGATCTTGGATGGACCTTGAAAAAAATCATGTTAATTGAAATAATTCAGAAACAGAAGGATGAATATGGGATGATCTCACTCTCCCTCTCAGGCAGAAGTTGAAAAACAAGATCAGAAGAGAAAACACAAGTAGAGCCTGAACTGGAATTGGCGTATTGCACCAAAGTTAAGACTCTGGTGTGGGTGGGGGGAGAATACAGGTTCAAAAAGGATGACAGAGAACCCAGTGGGGGTTGTATTGTTATATGGAAAACTGGGAAGTGCTATGCATGTACAAACTATTATATTTACTGTCGAATATAAAACATTAATTCCTCAATAAAAAAATTTTTAAAAAGAACTTTGACACTTGTGCACTCGAAAGCCTGAGGCCTCAGAGGCCCCTGGTTCAATGCCCCGCACTGCTTTAAGACAGAGATGAGCAATGCTCCAGGGGCCCTCTCTCCCCTGGACTCTCCTGAACTTCGTGGCCATGTGCCACTAAGCCCCTCCCTGCTAGGTGGCATCCACTGGGGTTTCCCCACCTGCCCCCAGTCTGCCTCCTATCTTTATCCAGGACCTACTCCTCACCTCCTCTCCTGCTGTTTCCCCACCTACCCCTCTGGCCTCCTGGGTGTTCCAGAACATTCCAGACACTCACACCTCCAGCCCCAGCCAGGGATGGGGGAGACGGGCGAGGGGGGGGGATCTAAGCCTCTGACTGAGCACACAGCCCTAGCTAGGCCACTTCAGCAGTCTACCCAGAGCAGAGAACCCCATTTGAGAAGACCCCACTCTCTGGCAGGGTGGTGACACCCCTGGTTAAGCACAATTAGTACTAAGTGTAAAGATCAGGGTTCAAGCCCCCGCTCCCCATCTGCATGGAGGTTACTTTACAAGTGGTGAAGCAGGTCTGCAGGTCTCTCCCTCTCCCTCTCCCTCTCCCTCCCTCTCTCTCTCTCTCTCTCTCCTTTTCCCCTTCTCCCTCTCCCTCTCCTTCTCCATCGCCCTCTCTCTCTCCTTCTCTATCTCCCCTTCCCCTCTCAGTTTCTCTGTCTGATCAAATAAAATGGAAAAAAATCACTTCCAGGAGCAATAGATTTGTAGTATTGGCACCGAGCCCTGGAGGCAAAAAGAGAGAGGGAAGCCCCCCACCCCCGCCAACAGGACTGGCCCCCAGGACACATTCCACCAGCATTTGCTCAATCAATGAACCCCTTTAGCAAGAAAATAAAAATAATAATTAATAATAATAATAAAAGGCAGCTTCACAGAGAATCAGAAGCTTGTTTCATGCTAATTTTAGTGGCGCTTCTATTTGCTTTTAGAAACTTATTCTTGTGAATTTTTTCCCTATTTAATCACTGTTTACTCAGTTATTTTCTTATGTTTTGGACCATCTTCTTCTTAGTTTTAAACAAACATGGCGTGTCTGTTTTTTTAATGATGCATTTATTAACAACACAGACAGAGAGCCGGAGGATCTGACATGCGCAATGCTGAGATTCAAACTCAGGACCTCAAGCTTTCAAGTCCTGTGACCTGGGTCACTGTTTTTTTAAAGTGACTTTTTAAAAAATATTTATTTATTTTCCCTTTTGTTGCCCTTGTTGTTTTATTGTTGTAGTTATTATTGTCATTGATGTTGTTGTTGGATAGGACAGAGAGAAATGGAGAGAGGAAGGGAAGAAGACAGAGGGGGAGAGAGACAGACACCTGCAGACCTGCTTCACCGCCTGTGCGTGGCTCACTGTTTTTACAGCACTCACTATTTCGGCTGAGTGTTATAAAGCAACAGCAGACATCATTGTTGTATTTCTGGGGCTCGATGGCTGGGTCTTTTTGTCTTTTCCATTTTTTTTGTGGGGTTCATGGTTTATATAATAGGACTAGATGCCTCAGAAGCCTTCTGTTGTATTTTGTTTCGTTTCGTTTTGTTTTTAATGGTGGCCAGGCTGACTCACGAAGGTGCGTGTTTGAGCGGCGTGACTTCCCACCTCTTCGTGCTGTGTGTCGACACACCACACCCACCACCCAAGGGCCTGCGTCTCCCTCCGCCAAAATCCATTTCCTGAGCACCCCCCCCCCCCGCCACCCTGTCCCCCAAGCCCTGGACAGCCCCATGCTCTCCTCTGCTGCTCTCGGCTCTGCTCCAAAGTCGGCTCTGCCCCAAAGTCGAGCAGCGGGTGTCATCATCCACCCTGTGTCCTTCTTCCCTGAGCCACTTCTCAAAGCGTGGGGTCCACAGTCCAGTCCAAGTGGACGCAAAAACCAGGCTCTCCTCTTCCTTCTCAGCCATTCTTTCTCTTCTCCTTTTTTTGCAACCACGGTTATCACTGTGGTTCATTGCCTCCATCACTCCATCACTCCCAGTGGCCCTTTTATTTCTTTTTTCTTTTCCCTCTTTCTTTCTTGCCACAGGGTTATCACTGGGGCTCGGTGCCTGTACAATGAATCTACCGCTGCTGGCAGCCATGTCTGTCTGTCTGTCTTTCTTTCTTTCTTTCTCTCTCTCTCTCTCTTTCTTTCTTTCTTTCTTTCTTTCATTGACAGAAGTTGAGAGGGGAAGAGGAGGAGAGAGGGAGAGAGATAGGGAGACACCTATACCACTCCCCTGCAGACGGGGAGCAGGAGAAGGGAGCTTGAACCCAGGTCCTCCCTTTGGTGTCTCTTTTTCTACCTTAAAAAAAAAGTGAGAGATAAAGGGGAAAAAGGTAGGAGAGACAGGGAGACACCTGCAGCACTGCTTCAGCACTCATGAAGCTTTCCCCCTCGCAGGTGGGGACCGGGGGGCTTGAACCCAAACCCTCACATGGGCTAGCAGAGGCATTTCTTTTTTTTTTTAATATTTATTTTATTTATTTATTCCCTTTTGTTGCCCTTGTTGTTTTATTGTTGTTGTTGTTGGATAGGACAGAGAGAAATGGAGAGGGAGGGGAAAACAGAGAGGAGGAGAGAAAGATAGACACCTGCAGACCTGCTTCACCGCCTGGGAAGCGACTCCCCTGCAGGTGGGGAGCCGGGATTCGAACCGGGATCCTTATGCCGGTCCTTGAGCTTTGCGCCACCTGCGCTTAACCCGCTGCGCTACAGCCCGAACCCCCAGCAGAGGCATTTCTTTCTAAAGGCAGGAGTGCAGGGCAGAGTTGCCTAAAGTGCCACGAGCGGGAAGGCGTCGCTGTGGAATGGCCACAGACCAGGGCCGGGGGCCTTCAAACAGGACCAGGACGCCATGGCCCAGCCGGCCGGGAACAGGCTGCCTCTGCAGGCTCCTTCCAGAGCAGCTGGCGGCCGCCCCCAGCATCCTCCCTGCAGGCTCTGATCTGGGTGGATCTCATTCCAGTGCTTTGGAAAAGCACCACAGGCCCTGCCAGGAGTGATTCCAGAAACAGGCAGCCCAGGGGGTGCAAGGAGTGAGAATAGGGTGTCAAGGAGTTGGGGGCCTCAGGAGACAGTGCTCCTTAATGGGGGGGGGGGAGAGGAGGAAGAAGAGAAGGAAGAGGAGGAGGAGAAAAAGAAAAGAGAAGGAGGAGGAGGAGGAGGAGGAGGAGGAGGAGGAGGAGGAGGACACAGAGAGCTTTCTCCCCAATTGTGTGTACATTCTGACTTCAAACAACACTCAACCAAGCTTTGGATGAAGAGGAGGAAGAGGGCCCCCACCCAAGTTTTCTAGAAGTTTCTATGTTTTATTTATGTACCTATGTATTTATTTAGGATGGAGACAGAGAGATGTTGAGAGAGAAGGGGAGATAGAGAGAGAGAGAGACCTGCAATACTACTTCTCTGCTCCTGAAGCTTCTCCCCTGCAAGTGGGGAGCAAGGGCTTGAACTCAACTCTGCACAGTAATGTGTGGACTCAACCAGGTATGCCACTGCCTGGCCCCTCCAGATATTCTAGAAGTTTCCACAGCAGGTGAAAGACACCCATTTCTCCACTTAAGCACCACCACCCCCGTAGCCCACACTTCACTTCCACTGTGGTCAGTTTTAACCAGGGGTTGATTCTGCCAAGGACAATGGGCATTTTTAATTAATCCTTTTTAATATTTAGCTTCTTTCTTTTTTATTTGTTTGTGCTGAGGCAAGAAAAACCAAAGCACTGCTAAGCTTTGGCATATGGTGGTGCCAGGGATCGAACCCAAGACCTCAGAGATACAAGTTCTGTACTCCACTACTGTCCTGGCTTCGGGCATGTTAAAAAATAAAAAATAAAAAATAAAAAAAGCTTCTAGAAAAATGTAAGGGATTCCTTGTAGACTTTCACTGCTGGTCTCATCTCTGCTATTCACAGGCTGGTATTCCAGATTCTAAAAAGTCCCGCTCCCCATCTGCAGGGGGAAAGCTTCACAAGCAGTGAAGTAGGTCTGTCTACAGGTGTCCTCTGTCTCTTTCCCTCTCTATCTCCCCCTCCTCTCTCAACTTCTCTCTGTCCTAGCAAATAAAGAAAATAAATAGAAGAAAGAGAAGAGAAGGCCATTGGAAATGGTACATTCATCATGCAGGCACTTCAAATTTAAAAAGGAAGGAACAACGGAAAAACAAGCGGGAACTGACAAAATAGCTTGACTGGACAGCGCTCTGCTTAGCCATATGCTCAGGCTCAAGCCCAGCCACCACTGCATCAAAGGCAGCTTCAGCTCTGTGGTCTCGCTCTCTCTCTCTCTCTCTATCTCTCTCTCCCTCTCTCTCTCTCTCTCTCTCTCTCAAAAAATTAGCCCAGAGCAGTGAAGCCCTGAAGAGGAGCAAAGAACTGAAAAGAAAAATATATATTCTCCTCCAGATGTTTGATAAATCCAAAGAATGAGCCAGACATCACATTCGACACCAAATTCGGCTCCAAGAGGAGCCTCTGATATAATAAGTGTGAAGATAGAAAGAGTTGGAGTGGCTTTTTAAAATACATATGTGGAGGGGGTCAGGCGGTGGCGCAGTGGGTTAAGCGCATGTGGCGCAAAGCGCAAGGACCGGTGGGAGGATCTGGGTTCGAGCCCCCGGCTCCCCACCTGCAGGGGAGACGCTTCACAGGTGGTGAAGCAGGTCTGCAGGTGTCTGTCTTTCTCTCCCCCTCTCTGTCTTCCCCTCCTCTCTCCATTTCTCTCTGTCCTATCCAACAACGAACAACATCAACAATATCAATAATAATAACCACAACGAGGCTACAACAAGGGTAACAAAAGGGGGAAAAAAATGGCCTCCAGGAGCGGTGGATTCATGGTGCAGGCACCGAGTCCAGCAATAACCCTGGAGGGAAAAACAAAATACATAGGTGGAGTGCACACATTACCAGGCACAGGGCCTGGGTTCAAGTCCCCATGCCCACCTGCAGGGGGGAAAGCTTCAGAAGGGGTGAGGCGGGAGTCGGGCGGTAGCGCAGTGGGTTAAGCGCACGTGGCGTGAAGCACAAGGACCAGCGTAAGGATCCCGGTTCAAGCCCAGGGCTCCCCACCTGCACAGGCAGTAAAGCAGGTCTGCAGGTGTCTGTCTTTCTCTCACCCTCTCTGCCTTCCCCTCCTCTCTGCATGTCTCTCTGTCCTAACAACGACGACATCGATAACAACAACAACAACAACAGTAAATAAATAAATAAATAAATATGGAAAAAAGAAGAGGTAAGGCAGGGCTGTGGGTGTCTCTCCCTCTCTCCCTTCCCTCTCCTTCTCCATTTCTTTCTCTCCTATCAAATAAAAAGTAAGGGGGGAGAAATAATAAGCTTTTATCTTTAAAAAAAAAGTGTGGACCCAAGTTATAGTCTGGGGAGATGACATTATGGTTTGCCCATGCTCAGTGGGGAAGCAGTCACAGAAGCCAGACCTTCCACCTTTTGTACCCCACAATGACCCTGGGTCCACACTCCCACAGGGTAAAGAATAGGAAAGATATCAGGAGAGGGAGTGGGATATGGAGCTCTGGTGGTGGAAATTGTACCCCTCGTATCCTATGGTCTTGTCAGTGTTTCTATTTAATAAATAAATAAATTTTTAAAAATTAAAAAAATAAAAGTGTGAGGTGTGTATGTCTTTTTTAATATCTATTTATTATTGTATAGAGACAGAGAGAAATTGAGAGGGGAAGGGGGACAGGGAGGGAGAAGGGGGCACAGGACATGTCATACCTGGTTAAGCGCACACATTACAATGTTCAAAAACCAGGTTCAAGCCCCAGGACCCCACTTATAGGGGAAAAGCTTCAGGGGTGGTGAAGCGGGGCTGCAGATATCTCTCTGTCTCTCCTTTTTTCTATCTTCCCTCCACTCTCAATTTCTTTTTTTAATATATGTTTTTATTACTTTAGTATTTATTTTAGTGAGAGAAAGGTATAGCAAAAGGCCAGAGCACTGCTCCGTTGGCTTATGGTGGTGCTGGGGATTGAACTTGAGACCTCAGAGCCTCAAGCATGAAAGTCTTTTGCAGAACCCTTATGCTGTCTCTGCAGCCCCCCCCCTCAATTTCTCTCTGTCTCTATGCAATAATAAATAAATAAATAAATAAATAAATAAATAAATAATACTAAAATAGAAAGACACCTGCAGCCCTGCTTCACTACTTGTTAAGTTTTCCCCCTGCAGGTAGGGAACAGGGACTTGAACCTGGGTCCTTGCAGACTGTAATGCGAGCGCTTAACCAGGTGCGCCACTGCCCGGCCCCTGTGTGTGTGTCTTAGAGACTAACAGGGAGGGTACCTGTTTTGCCCTGAGCCCCCATTGGGGCATCACAGGCTGCAGCAACTTCCAGGAACAGGTCTCCTCTGTCTCTTGGGCTTACTGGCTCCAGACAAAACAGGAGCCGCAGACCTGTGGCCCCTGACACACACAGGACAGTGGGCGTGCCCAGGGGAGACAGACACGCGTGCCCAAGCAGAGGGTCTGCTTCCAAGTCTCCCCCAGCCTGATCTGGAGCTGCCCACCCTGTCGCCAGGCCCTATTTTTAGCACCTGACTCTTGTCCCTCCTGGGTCCAAACACAAAGGCTGGGAGGAGGTCTGACAGGAAATGACAGCAGACCAGCTGACCCCGGCCAGTTTGGTGGGGAGCACCTCCCTGAGGAGGCCCCGAGACACAGAAGTGGAAAGAGGCTTCCGGAGTTACCGCAGCTGCCAAAGTTTACACTCAGTTCTGGACACTGCAGGGGGAAGGGGCTCAGCTGGCAGAGTGCAGGGCTTGCACACCTGAGGCTGCCGGTTCAATTCCCAGCAATGCATGTGCCAGAGTAAGTCTCCGGCCTCTCTGTCTCTCTTTCTCTTGCTCTATGCTGACATATTCTTCTCTCTTTTTCTTTTTTAAGATTTTTATGTATTTGTTAATAAGAAAGATAGGAGAGAGAAAGAACTAGGGGCCAGGTGGTGGCACACCTGGTTGAGTGCATATGTTACGGTGCACAAGGACCCAGGTTCAAGCCCCTGGTCCCCACCTGCAGGGGGGAAAGCTTCATGAGTGGTGAAGCAGGATTGCAGGTGTCTCTGTCTATCTACCCCTTCCCTCTCAACTTCTGGCTGTCTCTATCAAATAAATAAATAAATATAATAAAGAAATTTAAAGATATTTTTTTAATTTAAAAAAAAAAGAACTAGACATCACTCTGGCATACATGCTGCTGGGGACTGAACTCAAGACTTCATGCTCAAGAGTCCAAGGCTTTACCCACTGCACCACCTCCTGGACCACTACACACTCTTCTCTATCTCCTATGAGATCAATACAAGAAGTCTTCATTTGTTTATTGATCTTTTGAAAAACCAGAGCCTTCACAATTCCACCATCCCTGAAGCTGTTTTTTTTGGTTTTTTGTTGTTTTTTTCATTCACACAGACAGACAAAATGACAGAGAGAAACACTACACCTTGAGAGCTTCCTCTGGGGCCATGGCATCTCTCACGGAGTGCTGGGGCTTGCACCTAGGTCGTGTACAAACAAGGTAGGCTCCCTAGTTGGTGCATTAGCTCTCTGATCCATAGCATAAATCTTCAAAATAAAATAAAAGATGTTAAAAAAAAAAAAAAAAAAGATTCCACTCCATTCATTGAATAGGCTCTCCTTTAACATCCAATATTTTGGGCAGCCTTGTCAGAGTGGTTGACCATACGTGTGAGAGCTGATTTCTGGGCTTTTGATTGTATTCCACTGGTCCAGGTGTTCTTTTTTGTTTGTAGCAGCAGAACGTTTTGGTTATAGTGGCTCTGAAGTATAGTTTGAGGTCAGGAGGCATAATGTCTCCCCCCTTCTTGAAACCGATCTGATTCCAGGTTTTCTGTGTGCACTTGGACTCACAGAGAAATGCTGAAGCGCTTACTATTCACTATCAGTATTCCAAGCAATCTATGTCCATAACTTCTCTAGCCAGTCATCTGTGGATGGGCATCTAGGCTGTTCCTGCTCTTTGGCTGCTGTGAATAATGCAGCTATGAACACAGGGGTGCATATGTTCTTTTAATTAGCGTCTGAGTGTCCACTGGATAAATGCCTGAGTGGTACTGCTGGGTCATACAGTAATTCCATTTGTATTTGTTTAACGACTGTCCCAGTTTGCATTCCCACCTGTTGTATGCTTTACATTGGGTTGTTCTAGCTCTCCCCCTGCCAAGAAAATTGGATCAGTCCTGCTAGTTTCGCGGGCGCCCCAAGGAACCCCAACAGGGTTCCAGAGTTCCAGAGTTGCAGAGTTCGAGAGTGCTTGGCGCCGTCACGGGGGAAAGAGGCAGCAGAGTTCTGTTTGGTGATTAGTTTGGTTTAGTTTATGAATCGTTGTTCTTGAATAAAGAAATACAGCTTCCCTGCCCAGCCGTATGTCTCTGGTCGTCTCTGTTACCCGCCCGTGAAGCTAGCCCAGCCAGCTAGAGCCTCCGAATTTTAACAACACCCACCAGCAGTGAAGCAGAGTTCCTTTTTCTCCACAACCTCTCTAACACCTGGCATTTCCTGACTTGTTAATGTAACATCTATCTCTCAGGTGTGAGACTATTCTATCATTAAATT
This sequence comes from Erinaceus europaeus, assembly GCF_950295315.1. NCBI lineage: Eukaryota > Metazoa > Chordata > Mammalia > Eulipotyphla > Erinaceidae > Erinaceus > Erinaceus europaeus. Next base: position 18,809,010 of record NC_080166.1, on the reverse strand, counting down.
CAGCGTCTTTATAATTTCATTTTAAATGTACTCAAGGGGCCTGGGGAGTGGTGCAGTGGCTAGGGTGTTGGGCTTAAAAGCACACGGTCCTGAGTTCGATCCCCAGTATCGCATGTGCCAGAGTGATGCTCTGCTTCTCTAGCCTCTTCCTCCCCCCGCCCCTCTCATGTTAATAAATAAATTTACATTCATAGAACGCTGAGTTCTGTTCCAGCACCGCAGGCCAGAGTGAAGCTCTGATTCTCTGCCCTTTCTTATTTACTAATAAACAAGTCTCTTAATTTTCTGACAAATTAATAAATAAAACAGAATCACAATGTGCTTCTCAAATGCACTTCCATGCCAAAGAACAGAGAGACTTTCCAAAACTGCAGATTCCAGTGGGGCTGGGGTCGGAGGGGCCTGAGAGCATGCGCCTGGGAACAGTTCTCAAACTTTGCACCAAAGGTCCCAACACCTGATGTCCCCACAGACACACACACACACACACACACACACACACACACACACTCGCCCTGCCTCATCCTGTTTCCTTCTCCTAAAGGCGGCCAGGGCACAGCAGGTAAGGCCTCAGAATAAAAGTGCCGGGAAACTGTCTTTCCCGTTATTTTTATGGCGGCAAAATCCACAGGCGACTTACCACTTCAACCCACTTCTGAGTGGTACCCACCTTCCTTTCTGTTAAACCTTTTACATGGAAACAGTGAGAGGCCACAGGAAGCGGCTTCTTCCCCTTCCTGCCCAGGGCAGCACCGTGCCCACTTCAACGGGCAACACTGTGAACTTGGCATTGCTGCAACCCACAGAGGCTATGCAGGGTCTGCAGGTATACAGTGAGAGAGAGAGAGAGAGAGAGAGAGAATGTGTCTGTGTCTATGTGTGAAAGTGTGATAATGTGATAATGTGTGTGAGTGTGTGCATGTGTGTAAGAGAGAGTGTGCATGTCTGTGTGCTTGTCAGAGTGTGGATGGATGTGTGTGTGTGAGTGTGTGTTGTGAGAGTGTGTGAATGTGTATGTGTCTGTGAGTTTGTGCGTCTGAATGTGTGTGCATATGTATATGAAAGTGTCTGAGTATGTGTGTGTGTGTGTGTGTGTGTGTGTAAGGAAGGAAGGAGTGTTATAAATTTATTTGATCTCTGCAGCCCAGGAGATAGAGTTCTGAACTTGTAAGCGTGAGTCACAAGTTCAATCCTCCCCAAAGCACATTCTAAAGTACTTCTATGGTCACTCCCTCTCTCCCTCCCTCTCTCGACAGAGACAGATGTACACCAGATAAACATCTTGTGAGACAAACACATCTTATACAGAGTGTATTAACTCCCGTTCTGGGGCACTTCACCTGGGCCTTCTCTTGCCTCTGGCATGTGCCCTCTGTCATCACCCCCCCCTTTCTGGGCCTGTCCAGGCTGCTCTCCCGCTGTGAGCCCCACTTCCAGAGTCTCAGAGGAGCTCGGGCTGCGCACCCCCTCAGAGACCCTCCTGAGAGCTCGCTTTCGGTCACTGTGACCCTAAAGCTGCCCTCGGTCCCACGATACAGAAGCCAATTTTGCCGCCGAGCCGAGTGTCACGGGGGACCCTGTGTCTACCTTGATTCTAGCAGCTGACAGGAGAGAAATCAGTCACAGTCACCTTCATCTGTCTTTCAGATTCAGGGACGACGTTTAAAAATAGGCTCTCCCCCAGTCTCTCGTGTTCATACACATGACACGATGCTACCCAGGAGGGTTCAGATCCTACTTCTTCCTCTTGCCTCTGGTCTCAGGACACACATGCACGCACACACGCTACCAAGACATCTTAAAGAACGACTTCCCAGCCTCCTGGAAGCAATCTCATTTTCTTTGTTCACCTATTTTAACGACTTGCCCACGGCCTTCTGATTCCTTTTAATTAAAGGGACTTGCATCTTGTCTGACATACGGAACTGTTGGGACTCAAGTCACATGAATTCTAGAGTGTCATATGGTGATCGTTTAGAATTCCTGGCCCTGTACTTTTGGAAGCCTTGAGAAATTGCATTTGGGGCCTGGAAATATTTGAGACAGCGTTAGGAACTGGATTTTCACGGAGGCCCTGGAGATCCCGGGTTCAATGTCCAAAGCCACTGGTAAGCCACAGCTGAGGGGTGCTTTTGTCTCCCTCTCTCACTGTTTCTCTCTCATTTAAAAAATAATAATATTTTTTTAATTATAAGGTTTTGTGGGGCCAAGCAGTGGTGCACCTGGTTAAGCCCACACTTCACAATGTGCAAGGACCCAGGTTCAAGCCCCTGGCCTCCACCTGCAGAGGGAGAGCTTCAGGAGTGGTGGAGCAGGGCTTCAGGTGTCTGTCTCTCTCCCTCACTATTTCTCCTTCCCTACTCAATTTCTGTCTCTACCCAATAGCCAATGCATTTAAAAAATTATAGGTTGGGAGTAGGGTGGTAGCGTAGCTGGTTAAGCGCAGGTGGCAAGAAGCACAAGGACCGGTATAGGATTCCGGTTCGAGTCCTGGGCTCCCCACCTGCAGGGGAGTCGCTTCACAGGCAGTGACGCAGGTCTGCAAGTGTCTATCTTTCTCTCCCCCTCTCTGCCTCCCCCTCCTCTCTCCATTTCTCTCTGTCCTATCTAACAACGACAACATCAATAACAACAATAATAACTACAACAACAATAAAAAAAAAACAAGGGCAACAAAAGGGAAAATGATTTTTTTAATTATAAGTCTTCACTAAATTTTTTTAAAAAAAGCATTCTAAAAGTTCTGGACAGTTGAAATAATGTAGATTTTTGAGATTTACTTATTAGCATGAGCGAGAAAGAGAAAACAAGAGCATCATACCAGATGATACAATGCCAGGAATCCAATTCGGGAGAGACATCACAGTTTTAAATACAAGGATTCCATCACTGAGCCATTATCTATGCCACCCAAACAAATGCCAGATCAAATAAGGGACCTCATAATACGAGCTAGAACACTGCAATATGGTGACATGAACCAAAACCTGGGGCAAAGGCAGGTGACCGCCTGAAAGACAGTTGTTAGTAGACTAAGCCTGAAGGGAGGAAACAACAAATAAATAAATAAGTAAAATTGGCTGAAATTGTGAAGAAATAAAACCAGACCAAATGGAAGCGTAACAGGACACATATTTCTGACACTACTTCTCATAAAAATAGCACAAATTGGGGGGGGAGGCAGGTGGTAGCACAGCAGGTTAAGCGCACATGGCTCAAAGTTCAAGATCCCAATTTGAGCCCCTGGCTCCCCACCTGCAGGGAAGTCACTTCACAAGCAGTGGGGCAGGTCTGCAAGTGTCTGTCTTTCTCTCCCCCTTGCTGTCTCCCCTCCGTCTCTCCATTTTCTCTCTGTCCTATCCAACAACAACAACATCAGTAACAATAATAATAACCACAACAACAAGGGCAACAAAAGGGAAAAAATAGCCTCCAAGAGCAGTGGGTTCATGGTGCAGGCACTGAAACCCCAGCAACAGCCCTAGAGGCACACACACACAAAAAAAAAAAAAATAGCACAAATTTGAAAGTACAGATAGAAAGGTACTTTGCCACCTGCAGGGGGAAAGCTCTGCGAGTGGTGAAACAGGACTGCAGATATCTTTCCATCTCTCTTCCTCTCTGTCTCCTCCTTCCCTCTCAATTTCTGGCTGTCTCTATGCAATAAATGAATAAAGGTAATTGAAAAAGCAGAAAGAAAAAAAAAGGTACAGGATGCAATATAGCAGAAAGTGATAAGACAAAAATTCAGACAATTAACCTTTCAGACGGAAAAAAAAAAAAAGAGAGAGAGACTCCTTGAAGTTACCACAGTGAACTCAACAAGAAACAGAACCTTGCTTTCCAACCCATGACGATCCTACAGCCATTGACGAGCTACTGCCCCCAAGTTCCGACAGATCCTGGACATTAGTGGCTTGACACTTAAAGAAGACCAAAGGCTTCCCCAGGAGTTGCCACTGAGAACAGCTTTGGATACTCACTTGCATATTCCAAGCCAAGGTGAGAATGAATAAATGATATCATCTGGAGTAGTCTGTGACTGCTCTCTGTTGTTAAAATGCACCCCTGGGGTCTTCTTTTATATAAACATGGTGTTGGGAGTCCAGCGGTAGTGCAGCGGGTTAAGCGCACATGGCGCAAAGCGCAAGGACCGGCATAAGGATTCCAGTTCAAGCCTCCGGCTCCCCACCTGCAGAGGAGTGGCTTCACAAGCGGTGAAGAGGTTCTGCAGGTGTCTATCTTTCTCTCCCCTCTCTGTCTTCCCCTCCTCTCTCCATTTCTTTCTGTCCTATCTAACAATGACAACATCAATAACAACAACCATAATAACTACAACAACAATGAAAAACAAGGGCAACAAAAGGGAAAATAAATAAATATTTAAAAAACATGGTGTTAAAGATGTTTGTGAGAGGGGGCCAGGCTAAACAGCATAATAGTTATGTGAAGAAACTCTCATGCCTGAGGCTCCAAAGTCCCAGGTTCAATCCCACATACCACTGTAGAGACAAATAATTCAATCCCCTTAGAGAGACCTCTAAGGGTGAAAAGAGCAGCAAGAGCCTCAGATCATTTTAAAGCTCAACTCTCTCAGCATCACCCAAGCCCCCACTTCTTTTAAAGAGAAAAACAAGAAGCCAGGTGGTGGCGTACCTGGTTGAGCACATGTTACGGTGCGCAAGGACCCGGGCTCAAGCCCCTGGTCCCCACTTGTGGGGGAAAGCTTTGCAAGTAGTGAAGCAGGGCTGCAGGTGTCCCTTTCACTCCCCATCTCTATCATCCCCTTCCCTCTTGATTTCTAGGTAACTCTACCCAATGAATAAAGATAACAAAAAATTTAAAAAAAGAAAAAAGAGAAAGAAAATCTAACATCCCCCCCACCCCGCAAAAAAAAAAAAAAGAGAAATCAACTCAAGTTCCCCCCTAAGCTGCCAGCCCTCAATAGGCATAGACACATGAAGCCAGAACTCACTTTTGGGGGTGTCTTCTGCTTTAAAGATTTAATGAAAGCATGTTTAGGGAGTGAGAAAAGAGAGGTCAGGCAGTGATGCACCAGGTTAAGCGCACATGGTATGAAACACAAGTCCCCCCCCCCCCCGCAAAGGATCCCGGTTCAAGCCCCCGGCTCTCCATCTGCAGGGAAGTCACTTCACAAGCAGTGAAGCAGGTGTGCACTTGTCTATCTTTCTCTCTCCCTCTCTATCTCCCCCTCCCCATTTATCTCTGTCCTATCCCAAAAAAAATAGCCCACAGGAACAGTGGATTTGTAGTGCCAGCACCTAGCCCCAGCGACAACTCTAGAGGGAAAAAAGAAAGAGAGAAAAGGAGGGAGAATCACATCACAATGGCCTGTGTGGCGATGGGGTTTGAACCTAGGGCATCAAGTTTGCAAAGCATACCACCACCCTGAACCCCCTTACAGGTGATACAGGTAGGGAGCTGGGCGGTAGCGCAGCAGGTTAAGCACACGTGGTGCAAAGCGCAAGGACCCGCATAAGGATCCTGTTTCAAGCCTCAGGCTCCCCACCTGCAGGGGAGTCTCTTCACAGGCGGTGAAGCAGGTCTGCAGGTGTCTCCTTCTCTCCCCCCTGTCTTCCCTTCCTCTCTCCATTTCTCTCTGTCCTATCCAACAACAACGACAACAATAATAACTACAACAGTAAAAAAAACAACAAGGGCAACAAAAGGAAATAAATATTTTTTTAAAAAGATACAGGTAAATAGTATAATGGTTATATAAAAAGATTCTCATGCTTGAGGCTCCAAAGTCCCAGGTTGAATCCTCTGCACCACCATAAGGCAGAGCTCAGCAGTGCTCTGGTAAAAATAAATAAAATAAAATATTCAGATGACCAGCAAACACCTGGACAGTTTGCTGGCTTTGCCAGGTTTGGAAGGAGCTTCAGTGACATGGAGTCTCTCTCTCTTCCTGTCTCCCTCTCTCTCCCCTCATCCTCATCTTCTATCTCTGTCTCTGTCTCTCTTTTTCAACACAGAAAATTTAGACCAGAGCAGTAAAGCCCCCAAAGATGACCAAAGCATATTTTAAAAGATTCACTAAAAAATAAAATATGAAAAATGAAAAATAAAAATGAAAAAGCAGAAGTGAGCAAACGGTCGCTAAGACACTGAGAGCACTCTGGTGGTTGTCTTTGGGAGGGTGGGGACACAGAGCTCCGGTGGTGGGGGTGGCGTGGAGCCAGACCCTGCCACCTTGTAATCTCGTGACCCACTGTTAATCACAAATAAAGAACGAAAAAAAGGACTCATTTTAGTCACGTCATACGACAGGAATTCTCACGTCGAAGGCTGCATAGCTCACCTGAATCATGTGAGGCTCTGCCCTGTGTGTGACCCAGGTTCAAGGCAGTGTTGGGAGGAGGAGGAGGGCAAAAGCGGCCGGAAGCATCTGGGGACACAGGACTCAGCAGGCTGGGGCTGTGTGTTCCCCACTTTTCTGGGTCCTTCCTACCACTGTGTGAGACTGACGGGGGCCCCCACATCCCAGACCCTTGTACCCTTGTTCTTCAGTGTGTCCTGTGACATCCTGCCTCTGGCTATCAGCACTGAGCACAGCACTCTCTGAGTACTTGGTCCCATTCCTTGCTAAGTAGCAAGCACCACTGCTAAGCACTGGGCACTACCATTCTCTAAGCACTAGGCTTTCCTCAGCGCTGGATAGTATCACTCTCTAAGCACCAGGTACTATGGCTAGGTACTTTGAACCATCACTGTGTAAACGCTAAGCACTATAAGCCTATAAACACTAGCACCATTACTAAGTACTTGCACAGTACTCTCTAAGCACTGAGTACTCTGACTCACTATTACCCTCTTAGCACCAGGGCCTACTGAGCACTGCGCACTATTTAACTCTCAGTACTGCATATGCTTACTCTCTAAGCACTTAGTAATATTACTCTGAGTAGTCGGTACTATAACTAAGTTCTTCTTTCTGTAACCAGAAAGTGAAGGCTCTTATAAGTAGGGGCCAGGCAGTGGCACACCCAACGGAGCACACGCATTACAGTGCACTAGGACCCAGGTTCAAGCCCCCACCCCCCACCTACCTACAAGGGGGAAGCTTCATAAGCCCTGAAGCAGAACCACAGGTGTCTCTCTGTCTCTCTCCCTCTCTGTCTCCCCCTTCTTTCTCGATTTATCCCTGTCTCTATCCAATAAAGAATAAATTAACAAATCTAAACAGCAGGGACTGGCTGACTCATCTTCAAGTACCCCCGCGCACCCGGCCGTGCTCTGTACACAGTAGGTCTGTAACAGACACCAAGGTGAGGACTCACTGCTCCCTCCGCGAGGAGCTCTGAAGCATCTGACCTAAGTAACACTTTCCTCTTCTTCTAGTTGTCGTTGTTGTTGTTGTGTGTGTGTGTGTGCAGCCTGTGTGTGTTTTCAGGAAGTTGAGGCCCCTTTGAAGTGGTTTGGTCTGGTCAGCTAGGAGCCCCGGGCCTGCCCCAGCCCAAGGCCCAGAGCACAAGGAAGCAGGCAAGGGAGCCAGGCGGCCCAGGGTCCAAGAGCCAGGTGCTTACACCCCCAAACTAGAATCACCACCCCTTCTCCCTGGTTTAGGGGGAGGGGGGACTGAAGTTCAGAGCAGTGGAGACAAAGGCAGTCTCCTCATCCCCTGCAGTCTCCACAGAGGCCCCGCAGAAGCACCCAGAAGTTCTGTGTGTCCCCACAAGTGTCGGGGGGGGGGGGGATTTACATCCTTCTTGGTGGCTGGGGTGTCAGCTGTTTTTAACTTTTCCTTTCTGGTCCCCCAAAACACACACACACACACACACAAAAAAAAAAAACACCCACCTCTCTGTCTTCCCCTCTTTCCGTTCTCTCTGTTCTATCCAACAACAGCGACATCAGTAACAACAACAATAATCACTACAACAACAATAAAAAACAACAAGGGCAACCAAAGGGAAAATAAATAAATATAAAAATTTTAAAAAACCTGAGATCTGGGGGAGAGGGGCCTTCCTGAGTGACCCCCTCACCTTCCTGGGATCACAGAAGAGGTATCCCAGCCCCTGTCCCCTCACCCTTTCAAAAGGGTGTCGTGTCCCCCCCCCCACCTGCTTCCCAGAACCAGCCACCTGAGCCACAGCAGCTGCTGAGACCTGAGTAAAAGTGAAAGTGTCCTTTGGCAGCTCCCCAGCGGCTCCCCCAAGTCCTGGCCATGCAGAGCTCACAGGTGCTGGGGAAGGGGTGTCCAACTTGAGTCTACTTGCCTTTGGGGGACCCTCTGGCTCCTTCAAGGAGTGACCCACAAAAGATCAGCCCCTCCTCAAGGTCAGACGCAGAGTCCACGTGGAGGGAGGTCCCTCCCTCCCTCACCCCACCCCAGCTCAAGCAAAGACTTTGAGGGTCATGGGGATCCCCAGTCAAAACAGAGTTTGGGGGCGCCCTGGCAGAATCCCTGTCCCAGCTAACACCACTCAGCCCCAGAGCTGAGGACACAGGTCCCAGGGGCCCTGAGGACCACAGGCCAGCGGTCACTCACAGCTTCTGCGCCCCAGGACTTGCGGCGAGTCCGGGGGTGCACGGCGACCTTCCCACGGTGCCCCCCACCAACTCCGGCCAACTTCTCCTTTCACTTTCTCTGGGTATCTGGCTCCCGGCCCGCCCCCTCCCCAGCTCCCCAGCCGCAGGAGCACAGTCCAGTGAGCCCGCCCTCACCTGCGGGTCAGGGGTAGGGGAGCAGGCGGTGTAGACGTAGGGGCCTCACTCGGCATGGGGGAGGGGGCACAGGTGAGGGGATCGCAATGGGGGAGCACTTGGCGCTCAGGGTAGAAGGGCTAGCCAGGGGGGTGGGGTGTCCCGGCAGGCGGGGACAAGAAGGGGTGACAGCTGCATCCCAACCCGAAAGAGAGGGTGGGAGGTCGCAGCGCCTTGACACCCCGGAGAGGACACTCTGTGTCGGGCTACCCAGGGCGCAGAGTCGCTGCGGGGGGAGGGTCCCAGTATGGGGGTGGGGGGCGCTGGGTACCCCAGAGTGGCGGGTTGTCCCTAGGGTGGTGGTGGGGGGCGCTGGGTACCCCAGGATGGTGGGAGGGTGCTGGGTACCCCAGAGTGACGGTTTGTCCCCAGGGTGGTGGGGGGGCGCTGGATACCGCAGGGTGGGGGGGTCGCCTCCCCCGCTTACCCGGCCGTTGCGGTCCGTCTCCTGCACCTCCTCGGCTCGGGGCCCGCGCTGGACCAGCGCCCGCAGCAGCCCCACGTCGTTGGCGCCGGCCGCGCTCAGCAAGCTGGGTGCCTCCTCCTCCGGGCAGCCCACTGGCTCGCCCAGCCCGGGCTCGGCGCCCCGCTCACCCTCGCCGCTCGGCGGGTAGAAGGAGTCGTCCGAAGCGACGCTGCGGGCGTCCGGGAGGACCGAGAAGTCCCCCAGGTCCTCGAAGTCCTCGGGCTCCTCGCGGGGAGCGGGCGGCGGGGACACGCAGCGCGCCCCGCCGCCCTCCAGCCCCGGCCCGGCCAGCAGCACCATGTCGGGGGCCGAAGGGGCCCGGGGGGGCCAGGGGGAACCCGGCACTCGGGACGCGCGGGCAGGTCACCCAGCCACCGCGCTGCGCCTCTGGCTCGGCGGGCGGAGACGCCCCTGGGCGGGCGGGGCTGGAGCTTTCCGGGGGGGGCGGGCGGCGGGCGGGGCCGCAGGGGGCGGGATGGGGGGGGGTCCCCCTGACCCCGCCCTGTCCCCCGCCGCGGGTCCCCACCCCGCAGAAAGTTGAGGGGCTTTCGGGTGTGGGGAACTGGGGCCACCCTGGGGCTCAGCCTCCAAGCGGAGCACCCCAAGTCCGCACCCCAGCACCTCAAAACCAACGCTGAAGTGGGGCTCGGGGTTGGTGTGGGGGGACCCCCGCCGCCAGGCTGAACCAGCTTCCGGAGGCCGGAACCCGAGCCCCACCCCCCACCCCCCCACCCCGGGGAGCCAGGCTCCGAGCTTTAGAGGGGAGGGTATTTCAGGGTGCCGTCCGCACCCCGCTGTTTCTGCCAGCTCCTTACCCCCGGGAGTCTGGCTCTACGAGGGGCTTTGCAGATTTGGGGGGTCACTGATGGGGAACCCGGGAGGTGGGGGTCCTGCGGAGCCGGGCGTGGGGGTGCCTGGAGTTGGGGTGCTCCGGCCTGGGAGCCTCCCCCGCAGGCGCAAGGTAGCTGGAGGAGCGCGCGGTGCCCAAGCTCCGCACCTGCCTCGGGGGATTCGGGGGCCTGGGGTGGGGTTTGGGGGCGCACGGCGTGTTCAGGGCGAAGCTGGAGTGCCCCTTCCCCGGCCACCTTCCCGCGGCGCTGTCGGGGTTTCAGGAGACTGAACCCCGCGCAGACTCGCAGCTGGAGCCCCAAGTGCTGCGCCCGCGCCCGCCCCCGCCCCCGGCGGGCTTCAGCTGCTCCCCGCAGCTCGGGATGGGGGTGAGCCCCCCAGCTGAACCCCGGTTTCTGGGGCCAGGAGGCTCCCGGGACTGCTGGCTAGGACGCCCCGAGTCTGGGTGGGGGTGGTCAGGGCGCCCCGAGTGAGGTATGACGAAGACACCCCGAGTCTGAGTGGGGGGGGGGGTGACGAGGGCACCCAACTTGAGGAGAGGGGGCGAGAGCTCCGGGAATCTGGACCTGAGGGAGGGACTGAGTCAAAATGTTGGGGACAGGATTTAAGGGAAGCTGAGGGTCCCCACAGCCTGTAGGTGGGGAGGAATCTCACTTGGTGGTGGGTGACTTGTAAATGCATCATTTCCCACAATTAAAAAAAAAAATTAAGTGCTGCACGGTGGCGCACCCCGTTAAGTGCACACATTACATACAGTGCACAAGGACCCAGGTTCGAGCACCTGCTCCCCACCTGCAGGGGGGAAGTTTAGCAACCGGTGAAGCAGGTCTGCAGGTGTCTCTGTCTCTCTTCCTCTCTTTCTCTTTCTCTCTTCCCTTCTTTCTTGATTTCTCTCTGTTTCTATCCAATAAATAAATTATATTTTTTTTCTTTTTTTTTTTTCCTCCTCCAGGGTTATTGCTGGGCTCAGTGCCTGCACCATGAATCCACCGCTCCTGGAGGCCATTTTTTTTCCCCCTTTTGTTGCCCTTGTTGTAGCTTCGTTGTGGTTATTATTATTGCCCTTGTTGACACAATTCGTTGTGGATAGGACAGAGAGAAATGGAGAGAGGAGGGGAAGACAGAGAAGGGGAGAGAAAGATAGACACCTGCAGACCTGCTTCACTGCCTGTGAAGCGACTCCCCTGCAGGTGGGGAGCCGGGGGCTAGAACCGGGATCCTTACTCCGGTCCCTGCGCTTTGCGCCACATGTGCTTAACCCACTGCGCCACCGCCCGACCCCCTATATATTTTTTTAATTAAGGGCCTAGGTCCCAGGCTAGGGGAAGGCAGCAGATGAGACGACACAGACTCTTGGGGACCCCCACCTCCCTAGCTGTGTGCTCAAGAGGTTGGAACTTGCTCGCTGGGGGGGTTTGCTACATGAAAATAACCCAAGTCAGACTGGCTTCTCCATTGACTTCCCCTCTCACCACCTAGATACACAGAAATTCCCACTGGGAATCCCCCCCCCCCTTAATGGCTTTTCCAAGGATCCAGTCAGTGAAGTCAACTTCAGGTGGGCCTGAGTGTCTTGGGGGCCCGGTTTGCTGTCCTCCCCCAATCCCAGCTGGGTGGGCGCTGGGCAGGAGAGGTAGCTCAACTGGTAGTGCGCCTGATGGGCCCTGGCTGCATCCCTAGTCCCTCCGGCTCCTGAGGGATACTTTGGAGTGCTCCTCCTCCCCCTTCTCCTCCTCCACATTCTCGCCCTCTTCTCTTCCTCTCCCCCTTCCTCCTATTCCTTCTCTTCCTCCTGTTACTCCTCCTCCTCTTCTTCCTCCCCTATTCCTTCTCTTCCTCTTCTGATCCTCTTCTTCCTCCTCCTCCTCTTTTTCACCCTCCTCCTCCTCATCATCCTCTCCTCTTTAGTCCTCCTCTTTCTCCTCATCTCCTCCTTCTCTTCCTCTTTCTTCTCCTCTCTCCCTTCCCCTCCTGCTCCTCTTCCTTCTCTCCTCTTCTGCCTTCTCTCCTCCTCTTCCTCCTCCTTCTCCTTCTTCTCTTTCCCTTCTTCCTCCCTCACTTTCTGTCTCATGCAAACCCCTCTCTCTTGGGTAATAAGTAAAACAAACCTCTTGCTCAGCGAGCAGCCAGGGTCCCCAGGGAGGGGCGGGGGCCTTCCACAGGGAAACCCCCTAGAGGAGAAGGTTCCGGCTTCCTTCTCTGGAATCCTCAGCCCTGGAACCTCCAGGGGGCCCACCCCCTGAGCAGGGAACCTGCTTTCCTGCTTTCTCCTTTCCTTCCTCTGAAATCTCTGAAATCTTAAGTGTGGGGGGGGGCGGCAAAATAACCCACCTGGACAGTGTGCGGATTTGCTATGAGTGCGGCCCAGTTCTCTCCAGGCCCCCACCACTTGGAAAGAAGTTTTGACACTGTGATCTCTCTCATTCTGGACCTCTAACTGAAAAAAGAAAGAAAGAAAGAAAGAAAGAAAGAAAGAAAGAAAGAAAGAAAGAAAGAAAGAAAGAAAGGAAGGAAGAAAGAAAGATATAGTCAGTCTGGAGCAGTGAAGCCCTAGAAATCACACACACACACACACACACACACACACACACACACACACACACACACACATACACACACACACACGGTGGGTGCATGGTCTTTCTCTTCCCAGATAAACTTCTGGAACATTCTGCTCCAAACCAGAGCCACCTTGTGTGAATGTTCAGACTTCAGGCCTAAATGAGCCACCCTTTCTTTCTTTCTTCCTTCCTTCCTTCCTTCCTTCCTGTTGTTTGTTATATACATATATTTTTTTTTCCCTTTTGTTGCCCTTGTTTTCTATTGTTGTTGTAGTTATTATTGTTGTTGTTATTGATGTCATTGTTAGATAGGACAGAGAGAAATGGAGAGAGGAGAAGAGAGGGGGAGAGAAAGATAGACACCTACAGACCTGTTTCACCACTTGTGAAGCGACTCCCCTGCAGATGGGGAGCCGGAGGCTCGAACCGGAATCCTTATGCCGGTCCTTGCTCTTTGTGCCACATGCACTTAGCCCGCTGCACTACTGTCCGATTCCCTCTATTGTTTGTTTTTATATTTCTTTTCTTATTTGTTTGTTTAGTTTGATAGGACTGAGAGAGAAATTGAGACACAATGAAAGAGACACCTGCAGACCTGCTTCAACACCCCCCTCCCTGCAAGTGGGAACTATGGGACTTGAACCCAGGTCCTTGTGCACTGCAACAGATGAGCTCAACCAGATGTGCCACCACCCAGCCCCCGCTTTCTCATTTCTTGATGCGGTTCTCCAGCACAGACAGTTACTTCTCAACAGCCCTCAAGGACAGACTTGTGAGGACCATGGCTCAGGTGGGCTTGTGTGTGTGTGTTAGTGGAGCCAACGTTTTATTTCAGGTGTGTGGAGTCGACACAGGAAAGGGAAAGTCTCTTGTCAGAACTACCTGCACGGGGGCCTTTGGGATGGCTCACTGGGAAGACACCTGCCTTGCCATGCTTAAGACACGGGGTCCAGCCCACCTGCTTCTCCTGCACTTCGGGAAGCTTCAGTGCTGTGCTGACTTTCCCTCTCTCCATCTGTCTCTCTGTCCCTATCATCCCAAGAGACAAAGAAACTGCTCACAATCTCAGAACATTTCCATAAGGGGCCCAGGCAGTGGCACACCCAGTTAAGCGCAAGTAGTACAAAGTGCAAGGACCAGCATAAGGATTTGGGTTCGAGCCCCCAACTCCTAACCCGCGGTGAGGGGGGTCTCTTCACAAGTGGTAAAGCAGGTCTGCAGATATATCTCTCTCTCTCCCTTCTCTGTCTTCCCCATTTCTTTTGGTTTTTCTCTGTCTTATCCAATAAAATTGAAAAAATGGCTGCCAGGAGCAATGGATTCGTAGTGCCGGCACTGGGTTCCAGCAATAATTCTGGAAGCAAAAGAGAGAGAGAGGGGGAGAGAGAGAGAGAGAGAGGTAGGGGGAGAGAGAGAGAGAGGGAGAGGGAAAGATAGAGAGGGAGAGAGAGAGAGAGCTCAGTGGGTCGGGTGCCTGCTTTGCCGTCTGAGCTGCCCATTTTAAGCCCCGGCACCACATCGGTACTGGGGGAGCACTGGCGCTGTAACGTCTCATCCTGGCACTTTCTCTGTGTCTCATGTCTCCATCTGATGAAGCGCTTGGCCCGGAACTGTGATAGGGAGCAGAGGTGAGGCCCCTCCTGCTCTACCAAACAGATCACTAACCTGATGAGCAATTATTGTCTTCTCCTAGAAAATGTTTACTTTCAGGAAAGGCATCCACTTCATGATTTTTTTTTTTCTGAGTGGTGTGTATGTTGTAGCCATGACACAATTTGTAGGTTTAGAAAAATCATTTGTCTTCAACCACTAAGAAAAGAAAAAAAAATAATAAAGCTGCCCAGAACTACTTCATTTGTATTTCTGGAGCTGGCCTCCTCAGCAAAACACTGCCCAACACAGGAACCTTCCAGAATCCCCAGCCATCAAGCCAGGTTCAAACCGCCGATCTCCACCTACAGGGCTGAAGGTGTCTGGTCTCTCTCTTCCTCCATTCTCTTCCCTCTCGATTTCTCTCGGTATTTAATTAAATTAAAAATAATAGATAAATTGGGAGTCAGGCAGTAGCACAACAGGTTAAGCGCACGTGGCGCAAAGTGCAAGGACCGGCGTAAGGATCCTGGTTCCAGCCTCTGGCTCCCCACCTGCAGGGGAGTCGCTTCACAAGTAGTGAAGCAGGTCTGCAGGTGTCTGTCTTTCTCTCCCCCTCTCTGTCTTCCCCTCCTCTCTCCATTTCTCTCCTATCCAGCAACGACGACGACGACATCAATAACAACAACAATAACTACAACAATAAAACAGCAAGGGCAACAAAAGGGAATAAATAAATAAATATTTTAAAATAATCATAAAAATGGATAAATAAATATTGGGGGAAGAAAAGAAAGTCTGAAAGCCTGTCTATCTTAAGGAGACCGGTGGGGGAGGGAGTATGTCTATTTTTTTTTCTCTTAAAGACATCTGCAGGGGCCAGGCTGTGGCACACTTAGTTGAGCACATGTGTTACAGTGCACAAGGACCCATGTTCAAGCCCCATGTCCCCACTTGCAGGGGGGGAAGCTTCACAAGCTGTAATGCAGGGCTGCCGTGTATGTGTGTGTGTGTGTGTGTTTATGTGTGTGTGTCCCTCTGTCTGTGTCCCCACCCCCTCTCAATTTCTCTCTGTCTCTATCAGAGAAAAAGGAAAAAAAAAAAGGAGGGCCCAACCGCTGATGCCCTTGGCTGAGCGCACATGTTACCATTCAGCATTCATTCACCTTTGCATGTGACAAGCTCAGAGGAGGAAGGGTGACGACAGTACCGCAGATCTAACACAAATCTCAGGAAAGGACGTTCATCTATATGCGCAGGAGAAGGCCTGGCTCCCTGGACACTTATGGGGGAGGGGCACAGAGACAGAGAAATCACACCACAGGAGCTTCTCCTGGTGCTATGGCAACACATGGTGCCTGGGTCTGAACCCCAGCCCAAGCATTCCGAGGCATGCACGCCATCAGGTGAGTAAGCTTCTGGCCGCAGCATGCCCTTCTGATAAGTTCTTGTATTCTTGTTGAAGCTTTCAAAGGTGTTGGCTATTAGCACGCAACAAAAAAAAAAAAAAAAAAAAGTGAGCCAATGCCAGATGGAAAACAAAAACAGACATTGTAGAGAGATGCATGTTGTATCGCTGCTCATGCGTTGTTCAGAGCAGTCGCTGAGAGAACAGGAGAAATCAGTGTGTTCATCCTGTGGCCTCCTGCAGAGCTGGAAAAAAAAAGGCACCTCTTCCCCCCCCCCCCTTTTTTCCCTAGGGGCTTCATCTCTTGGGGTAACCTTTCCATAAGAGGAAACTATGGGGGAATCATCACAGCACCAAAACTGCTTCCAGTGTGGTGGGGACCAAGCTCAAACCTGGGTTGAGCACAAGGCTAAGGAGACGAACTGTTGGGGCCAGGTGGTGGCGCACCTGGCTGAGTGCACACATCACAGTGCAGAAGGACCTGGGTTCAAGCCCCTGGTCCCCACCTGCAGGGGGAAAGCATCAGGAGTGGTGACGTAGGGCTGCAGGTGTCTGTCTGTCTCCCTCTCTCTCTGTCTCCCCTTTCCCCTCTCAATTTCTCTCTGTCTCTGTCCAATAATAAATAAATAATTTTTAAAAAAGAAATGCCCTAGCCCAGTGAATTATTTGGAGGTCTCATTCATTTCCAGTGCTACTGTTCCCCCTAGTTTAAATTTCCTTTTTTTTTTAATTACTTGATTGGGGGGTTAATGGTTTACAGTTGACAGTAAAATACAACAGTTTGTACATGCACAACATCCTAGTTTAATTTCAATTCTTTATTATTATTATTATTTGAATAAGGGGGGAAGAGCTCAGCTCCCTCGGTACCATCATAATGCCCCAGTGTGGTGCCAGGGCTTGAACCCATGCTTTTGTACATGGTGAAGCATTTATCCACTAGCACCACACTGGGGCATCATGATGGCACTGAGGAAACTCTAGGATGGTGGAGGGATGCTGAGGTGTCTCCTTCTCTCATCTTTCCCTGTATCTTTCTCTTTTTTTTGGCCTCCAGGGTTATTTCTGGGGCTCAGTGCCTGCACCATGAATCCACTGCACTTTCCCCCTTTTGTTGCCCTTGTTGTTGTAGCCTTGTTGTGGTCATTATTGTTGTTGTTGATGTTATTCATTGTTGGATAGGACAGAGAGAAGCCGAGAGAGGAGGGGAAGACAGAGAGGGGGAGAGAAAGACAGACACCTGCAGACCTGCTTCACGTCCTGTGAAGCGACTCCCCTGCAGGTGGGGAGCCGGGGACTAAAACCGGGATCCTTATGCCGGTCCTTGCGCTTCATGCCATGTGCGCTTAACCCACTGCGCTACCACCTGACCCCCATCCCTGTATCTTACTAACAACGATGATTTTTTAAAAATTGCCCAGTGGCAGGTGTGGGAGGCTTCTGAGCAGTGGCTGAGGCCCTGAGTTCATGCCCCCACACCCACGATAAAAGGAAAATTATCATAATGAAAAATGAACTTTCTCACCATCCTGGGGGCTAGAACTCAGACCCAGGTGGCAGGAGGGCCAGCCCAGGAGCATTCTGACAGGGTCTGCTGCAGGCAGTGCCCTGGCTTCTGCCTCCTTCCTGGTAAGCTCTGGGTCCCTGGCCTCCTAGAAATGGCACCCCATCTGTGTCTCTGTCTCCACATGGTGTCCCCGGTGCCAGTGGCTGTGTCCCTGTGTGCACGCCTTCCCACTACCAAAGGACATCTCAGACACTGGACCAGGGCCCAGTCCAGTGACTTCACCTGGACTGACGGCCACCACAAGGACTATCTGTCCAAATAAAGTCACTTTCGGAGATGCTGGGGAGTGAGGGCTGCAACATCGGAGGCTTAGGAAGACCATCTGGACCCAGATCCCTGCCCTGGGAGCGCTCCGTCCCTCCAGGAGACACATACAGTGGAGAACAATGTTCTTGATGTTCAGAGCAGGTCCCTAGAGGTGCGGGGGGGGGGGGGGGGGGCGGGGAGAAAACCGGTCCCCACCTACAGCGACAAAGCAGGACTACAGGTGCCTCTCTTCCTCCCTCCCCCTCTGTCTCCCTTTCCCCCTCTCAATTTCTCACTGTCCTGGCAAATAAATAAATAAAAAGAAAAAAGAAAGCAATGACAGAGAATGGGAAGGAGGCAGGGACATTTTGGGTGAGAAACAGAAAGAGAGAAGTTCCCACGGAGAAAGGGGCTTTTGTCTTACTTATTTGTTTGTTTTATTGGAGGCATTAATGGTTTACAGAAAATACAGTTGTTGGCACATGTGTAAAGTTTCTCAGTTTTCTGCAAAACACTCACCGCCAGCCTAGGTTCTCCTCCACCATCAAACAGCAGAATCTGAACACCCCTGCCCCCACCCACACACACACATACAGGGTCTTTTACTTTGGTGCAGTATGCCAAACCCAGTCCAAGTTCTGCTTTGTATTTCTCCCTCTCTCTCTCTCTCTCTCTCCTTCATTAAGGGGATTGGTGGTTTACAGTCAACAGCAAAATACAGTAGTTGGTCCATGTGTATGTAACGTTTCAATTTTCCACACAACACTCTACCCCCTATACCCAGGTCCTCCTCCACCATCATGTTCCAGGACCTGAACACCCTCTACTCAGCCCCAGAGTATTTTACTTTGGTGCAATACATCAATTCCAGTCCAAGTTCTGCTTTGTATTTCCCCTTCTCTTCTTAATTTTCAACTTTTGTTCATGAGTGACATCATCCCATCTTCATCCTTCTCTTTCTGGCTGATCTCACTTCACATGGGTCCTTCAAGCTCCATCCAAGATGAGGTGAAGAAGGTGAAGTCACCATTCTTAATAGCTGAGTAGTATTCCATTGTGTATCTAAACCACAGCTTGCTCAGCCACTCATCTGTTGTTGGACATCTGGGTTGCTTCCAGGTTTTGGCTATTACAAATTGTGCTGCTATGAACATAGGTGTGCACAGATCTTTTTGGATGGGTGTGTTGGGTTCCTTAGGATCTATCCACAGGAGAGGAATTGCAGGGTCATAGGTCCACTTCTAGCCTTTTGAGAGTTCTCCAGACTGCTCTCCACAGGAGAGGGAGAGAGAGAGGGAGAGAGGGAAAGGTAGAGAGGGAGAGAGGGAGAAGTAGAGAGGGAGAGAGGGAGAGGGAGAGAGAGAGAGGGAGAGAGGGAGAAGTAGAGAGGGAGAGAGGGAGAGGGAGAGAGAGAGGGAATAAACTTCAGAAGTATTAGGGCTCTGAACTCCAATTCCATCAGGACCTAGAGAGGAGAGGGAGAGAGAGAGACTCAGAAGTAGTAGGGCTCTGAGCTTCAATCCCACCAGGACCCAGGGAGAGAAGAGGAAAAAAAGGAAGGACATTCAGAAGTAGTGACAGGTGTAGGTGTGACTTAGAAAGGAGAAGGAAGGACCATGGGGAAAAAAGTGGGGGGAGCAAATATGTATAAATATAGACAGTAATAGAAATAATAATCAACCCATATCTGTGACCTTGGGAGAACCACTACAGTTTCCACTGGAGGAACGAGGACACAGAACTCTGGTGGTGGGAACAGTATAGAATTAAATCCCTGTTATCTTATAATTTTGTAAATCAATATAATATCAAACCCCTGTTATCTTATAATTTGTAAATCAATATTGTATCATTAAATAAAATCTTTTTAAAATAGCATTTTTGGAGCCTAGTACATGAGTGACCATACCACTTTGGGTAGACTTTGTCAGAGAGAGAGAACAACCCTAGAACTTCCTCTGAGGTCATGGCACTTCTGTGTGGTTCCCAGGCTTGAATATCAACCCCCTGCACCCCCATCCACCCCCTTCCACACACACACACACACACACACACACACACACACATTCTCAGGTGTATGTCAGAGCAGTACCAACCCTGGTATGTGGTAGCATTAGTGATAGAACCTGGGACCTCAGGCATGCAAGTCAGGCACACTGCCCTTGCACCACCTCCCCAGATCTCCATTTCCTTTAGGTCTGTGAAAAGTCATCCTTTCTGGTATCATTTGAGTGGAGCCCGATGCTGCCTTCACAGAGAAATCACACGAGCTCTCTGGGGCCAAAGACCTTTGAAGCAGTTGTTTTCAGCAATCATCCAGTAAACAGTTGAGCAGTCCTCTGAGTCACGGATTTTTTTCTAGGATAGACACAGAGAGAGAGAGAGAGAGAGAAAGAGAGAGAGAGAGGGAGAGAGTATAAGAGACCACAGCACTGTGAATGTGTGAAGGGGAGGTGACCAGAGGAAGGCAGGAGAGACAGCTGAGGGGAGCAGTCTGTTTAGAGACTTAGATGTGAACTAGGAGGTGGCACTGCAGTGATGTCACAGGCTCTCCTACCTGAGGCTCTGAGGTCTCACGTTCAGCTCCCAGCACCACCATCAGCCAGAGCTGAGAAGAAAAAAAAATCCTACTATTTTAGTGTGATCAAACCTCACTGCTGTTTGCTTCCCACTCTGACCTGGAACTACCAATCAACTTTCTGAAGGGACACAAAGCAAGCCAGCATCTTGGTCTGCACAGCTCATCACCTGCCCCCCCCCCCCCCCCGCCCATGACTCACCACCATGTGCAGGTGGCAGCAGCTGGGTCCTGAGTGCTCCCCACCACTCAGCCAGGGTGGTCCAGGGACCACCACCCTCTGGGGTCTGGCTTCTGCCTCCTTTCCAGTCAGTATCAGACCTTTCTAACCCCTCCCAAAGGTTCTAACCTCTCCCATAGGTTTTATTTTTTATTAGTGATTTAACATTATAAAATAGTAAAGGTATAATTCCACAGCGTTCCCAGAGGTCTGTGATCCCATCCCCTCCATGGAAAACTGCAGCAATTCTCCCAAGGGTACAGATATGGGCTTGACTATCTATAACTATGTACCTCTACCTCTATCTATCATGTTTACCCCTTTTTTCTATGAACCTGCCCCTCACTTCTTTTCAAAGTCACACCTATACCTATTACTACCTCTGAGTGTTCTTCCTCCCCCCCGCTTCTCTCTCAGATAAGAGAAACAGTGCCTGACTTCCTCTGGTGTTTTCCAAATTTGCTTCCCTTTCAATGATGGTATAAAAATTTAGATTCCTGGTGACAAACACTTTGGGTACTGCTGGAAGAGGAAGGAGTATGGAGTCCTCTGTCATCTTCCCCCATCATTTACCTCTCTGGGAATATGGGCCACAGTTCTTTTTTTTTTTTTTTTTTGGGGGGGGGGGGAGGTGGGAGTTCTGGCTTCTGTAATTGTTTCTCCACAAGAAATGGATGTTGGCAAGTCAACCCATATCACCAGCCTATTTCTATTTATCTGTTTATTGCTACCAGGCAAATACTGATAAGGCTTGGCACTGGCACTACAAATCCACCACTCCTGGTGGCCATTTTTTTTCTTTTCTGTTTTTATTTGACAGGATAGAAATTGAGAGGGAAAGAAGAGATAGAAAGAGAGAAAAACAGACACCCACAGGCCTGTTTCATGGCTCATGAGTGTCCTCCCTGCAAGTGGAGAGCAAGGACTCAAACCCAGATCCTTGCACACAGCGACCTGTGCACTTAACCAGATGTACCAACTCTCTCCCACCTCCACCTCCCCCACCTCAGGCTGTTTCTAATGGGGCAGGGCTCTGGGGAGGGGAGGTTCCAGGACACATTGGTGATGTCATCTGCCCAGGGAAGTCAGGATGGCATCATAGAAACATCTGCAACTTGGTGGCTAAAATGTGGTAAGACATAAAGCAGGAGAAAAATGTTGAATAAACAGGAATCCAAAAGAAGGAATAGAGTAGATGAGAACAGGGACCTTGGGGTGGGATGAAGCTGAAGTCTATTTTAGGAATTCCCACACACAGTAGTTATTAAGTGTCACTTCAGTGTGGGGGTGTCATATACAGTTTCAGTAACTCCAGGGTGCTAACAGCCACTCAGACATGGACTGGTTTTGTACTTGACAACTCAAGTCAATTGCACACTATTTTTTTAGAACTTGTTTTCTTTTTTTTAATATGTTACGTATTTGACAGAGTCAGAGAGAGATGGAGAGGGAAGGGGGAGATGGGGAGGAAAAGAGAGACCTGTAGCAGTGCTGCAGGTAGGGACTGTGGGGTTAAACCCTGGTCCTTCTGCACAGGAATATCTGCCCTCAACCCAGTGCGTTACCACCCAGAACCTACAGGCTTATTTCCATGGGGTGTGTGTTGGGGGAGCAAGGTGGGGAGCAGCTTTTGACCAGAGCACTGGCCTAAGGCAGTGCAGGAGTGTGAACCTGGGTCCCTGAGGCGTGGAAGTCTGTCATGCTAGCTCTCCTCAGCCCTCCAACGGCATGCAATTACAATATAATTTTTAGAAGATTTTTAAAGTCTTTATTTTTATTGGACACCGAGCACAGTGTACCCACTGTAGGTGGGGAGCAGGGGCTCCCACCCAGGTCCTTGCATATGGTAATCTGTGTGTTCATCTAGGTGTGCCATCACTGGGCTCTCAACAACAATGTGATTTTAAAGTTTCTTTTAAAAAAAAAAAATCTTTGTTTATTGGATAGAAACAGCCAGAAATTGAGAGGGGAGGGGTTGATAGAGAGGAGAGAAACAGAGAGACCCCTGCAGCCCTGCTTCACCACTCGTGAAGCTTCCCCACGCAGGTAGGGATGGGAGGCTCGAACCCAGGTCCTTGCACTTTTTAACATGTGCGTTCAACCAGGTGTGTCACCACCCGGCCCCCAACAATATGATTTTATTGGGTGCATTACAACAGCACCTGACTATGACTCAGCGAGCATCGGAGTGTGAAAGGAGGAATGGGAGTCAGGTTCAGGTGAAGGAAGCCACTGAAGCCCAGGGAACTCATTTGCAGCTGTCTGTCTGCAGCAAAAGAGAGGCCTTTTCTGAATGAGGCTCCCTGGTGACTCCCATCAAAGAAGGTGTTTGATACACAGATGTGGAGACCACAAGACAGTTTAAATCTGCCCCAACCTGTAGCTTTTCACACAGGTGTCCTTTCAGGAGAACCTGATAATTTTCATTTAGGTGGTTAAAAATGGAATTAATAATAAATCTTAGGAAGTGTGTGTGTGTGTGTGTGTGTGTGTGTTTACGACTTTGTGTTTCACTCATATGTGGACTCTGGAAAACTGATACACACAAAGTCGTAAACACACACACAAAAACAGTTCCTAAGATTTATTATTATTATTATTTTGCCTCTAGGGTTATTGTTGGGGTTCGGTGCCTACACCACAAATCCACTGCTCGTGGAGGCTTTTTTTTTCCCTTTTGTTGCCCTTGTTGTTTAACGTTGTTGTGGTTATTATTATTGTTGTTATTGATGTTATTATTGAATAGGACAGAGAGAAATGGAGAGAGGAGGGGAAGATAGAGAAGGGGAGAGAAAGACACCTGCAGACCTACTTCACCACTTGTGAAGTGACCTCCCTGCAGGTGGGGAGCTGGGGGCTCGAACCGCACAGTCCTTACACCAGTCCTTGTGGTTTGTGCCAGGTGCTCTTACCCTGCTCTTACCCTGCGCTACTGCCTGACCCCCCCCCCAGTTCCTAAGATTTTATGAGAACAGTGTTTATCTTGGGGAGGTGGGAGGGCAGGGACACAGACTTTGGTGGTGGGTGTGGTGTGGAGCTAGACCCTGTCACCCTGCCATTTTGTAACCCACAACTAATCCAAAATTTAAAAATATATATTTCTTTCATTGCGGTGAAGACTCACACAACCAGGCTTCCATTTGTCCTTGCTGTTCACACACCTGCCGACCCTGATAGCAGGAACCCCTCCATTTCCTCCACCTTTGGATCAGTGGGTGTCACCCTGCCTGCATGGCCCCATCTCTTCACCAGCTGTGGTCATTTCATAGCATGTGGGACAACCGGAATCTTTCAGCAACAGCCAGGGTCACAGGGAGTGAACAGCCTTTCAGCACAGCCCTGCCTTACAAGCTTGCAACCACTTTCTCCTCTCCTCCTAGAAAGCATTTGATTCATCATCATTCAAGTCTGAATCTCCACCACCACCCCCAATTTTACTGGGGGAGGGAGTCTTAATGCTTTCCAACATAGTTGCGGACATACGAGTACTGTCTCTCATCTCCCAGAGGGAGGTCTCTGCAAAAACGCTTTCTCCCCCGACTTTGGGCTTTTTCTAGTCATGCACCAGGACCTCAAAGCCCTCTCCACCTATTCCCTCCCTCTACTTCCCCAGAGTCCTTTGCTTTGGTGCAATATACCACACCCGGTCCAAGTCTCACTTTGTGTTTTCCTTTTCTGCCCTTTTCTTAAGTTCCACCCATGAGTGAGATCATCTGGCATTTGTCCTTCTCTTTCTAGCTTATCTCATTTAACATAATGCCTTCCAGTTTCATCCACTATGAAGCAAAGGAGGTAACGTCATCAATGTTAACATCGGAGTGGTTTTCCACTCTGCCTATATAACACAGCTTTCTTAGCCACGCATCTGTCACTGGGCATCTACATTGCTTCCAAGTTTTGGCTGTTACAGATTGTGCTGTTGGGAATATAGATGTACAACAGATCACTGTCAATATTTTTGTTTCCTTGAGGGTAAATTCCCAAGAGTGAATTGCTGGGTCATAGGGTAGGTCCATTCCTAGTATTCTGAGAGATCTCAGACTGTTTTCCACAGGGTTTGGACCAACTTACACGCCCAGCAGCAATACAGAAGTGCCCCCTTTCCCACATTCATGCCAACACTTCTGTTCTTTCTACCGCAAAGTGCTCATTGTTGCCTTTATTTGCATTTCTCTGCTCAGCAGTCTGAGATGTAAACAGACCCTCAGATGGGGTGCCTCACATCTGTCCACATGCTCAACTTTACCTCATCTCCAGGACCTTTACCATGAAGCTCCACGAAGTTCCTCCCCCACCCCCCAGGGGGGCTGTTGCATCACCGGCTCCTGTCACCAGAGCAGGAGGAGGTAGACCAGAAAGCCCTTCCTGTGCTCTCTACAACTGTGTCATCTACAGTCAATTTGCTGACTACTCTCTTCAAGTTGTTCATCTCTGTGTCATGATGTCCAATGATCTTCTTCCAAATTTGCCACTTACTGATGTTGAGGGGGAAAAAAATATTTTCCACAAGTGATTGTTGTTGTTGCTGTGGTTGTTTTTAGTAAAACTGATACAGAATTAATCGAGTAAATAACATTTTGTTGTTGTTGTTTGGGTTTTATTGCCACCAAAGTTATCACCAGAGTTTGGTGCCACCACTCCCAGCAGCCAGTTTTTTCTTTCTATTTTGTTGGGTAGGATAGAGAGGAATTGAGAGAGGGAGAGGAAATAGGGAGAGAGAAAGAGAGACACCTGCAGACCTGCTTCACCACTTGTCAAGCTTTCCCCTGCAAATGGGGAGTTGGAGCTTAAACTTGGGTCCTTACTCATGGTAATATGTATGCTTAACTGGATTTACCACTGTCCTGCCCCCACAAATAACATTTTTAAGAAAGAGAGAGGGGGGGGGGAGGGAGGGAGGGAGAGAGAGAGAGACAAGGGGCCAGGTGGCAGCACACTGGGTTGAGTACACACATTACAATATGCAAGAACATGGCTTCAAGCCCCCACTTCCCACCTACAGGGGAAGCTTTCCAAATGGTGGAGCAGGGCTGCCGATATCAGTCTCTCTTCCTCTCTGTCACCCCCTTCCGATTTCTGACTGTCTCTATCTAATAAATAAAAACAATAGGAGAGATTGAGAGAGAAGGAGGGGAAAAAGGAAGGAAGAAAGAAAGAAACCACAGCACTGAAGTTTCCTGCACAGTGATGAGGGCGAGGCTCACACCTGGGCCACATGCCTGGCAAACAGCAGCACCATCCAACTATTTTGCAGATACCCCAATATTTCTTCTTCTTCTTTTAACGTCTCATTCTTTCTTTTCTTTTAGATTTTTTTTTTTTTGGTCTAAGAAAAGATTTGTTTTGAAATGATGGATTAATGGTTTACGGTAAAAATAGTTATGGATCCGTGTGCAAAATTTGTTTTCGGCAAAACATTCCCCCAGCCCAGGTCCTATTCCACCAGCAGGCACCAGGACCCGAACCCCTCACCGCCACCCCCTCCCGAGTCCTTTTCTTTGGTGCAATACACCAAACCCAGTCCAAGTTCTGCTTTGTGTTTCCCCTTCTGTTCTTATTTCTCCATTTCTGTCCATGAGTGAGATCATCCCATCTTCATCTGACAATTCCTCTCCTAGGAGTATATCTTAAGGAATCAAACACACTCCTCCAAAAAGATTTGTGTATACCTATGTTCATAGCAGCACAATTTGTATTCTTTCCTTTTTGTTTTTTTTTTTTAATTTGGAGGGATTAATGGTTTATGATAAATACAGCTGTTGACATATGGGTAAGATTTCTCAGTTTTCTGAGATCACCTGGGACGGCAACAAGACAGGACTAGAACAACTTCAGGAACCCACCACATCACCAGTGAGTGCAAACACGTGTGGCTCATGGACAGAGAGGAGCCTAAGGAGAAACTGAGCAGCTGGTAACAGTCCGGCAGTTTACCAGTTGAGGCACTGCCTCCAGTCTGTTTTAGCAAAAAAAGACAGCTGAAGGGAGAAGAGGACTCCCCTAAGACTCACCAAATGCAACTGTGAGTCTCCATTGCTACTGCCCTCAGAGGCTGGAGCAGCAGGGGGAGGCCCTGTGCTGACACCAGGGGACAGAGAACTGACCAGGAAACTCAGGAGAAGAGCTACACCCTGGTGGTCTAGCAGTGGAGCTGTATAGTGGGAGCCTTTCCACATTGTTCTCCTGATGAGAAAACGGTGAGTAGTTGCCTCAGAACCTACAGACTATATATGGGACTAGTTCAGTAACTCACAGGGCCCAGCAGTGCTGCCTGGCTTGGCAGAGAAGCTGAATTGAGCCTGGAGCTTTGGATCCTTGGGATGTGAGAGTCCCTTTGCATAACTACTGTATTATCTCTCCCCACCCTGCTTTATCTCTTGGTCAGGAGTGAGGGATTAAGCTAAGAAGCCTACTTATAGTTTAAAAGCTCTCAGGCTCCCATACCCTGCAGGGAAGAAAAAGAACAAACTAGGCTTTAACAGCCACTGTGCTCCAACTCAGGGATTGAAATAATATTGAAACAACTGTTAATTTCCACAACTGTGAGCCCTTTAGGTACCTTACTTAGACACAAGTCAATCCAGGCAAGAGTGATAAATAATTTGAAAAGTACTGAGTGAGGAACCTCATAACATACTATATAGAATGAGTAAACCAACAAGAAGAAATACTAGAGAAATGAACCAGGACAAGAGTCTAGCTAAAAACCCCCCAAAGGTTGGAGCACAAAATAATGAGATCAACATCCAAACGCTAGTTAAGGAAATAGTCACAGGAGTGAGTAAAGAGTTTGAAAGAATTGTCATCAGAAATGCAGAAACAACAAATGAGACTCTGGAAGAAAACAGTAATTATCTCAAGGTTATTAGAGAGCTGAAAGCTAAAATAGCTGAGCTAAGAACACAACTAGCTGAATAAGGTAAAACAGTATCAGACCAGGGTAACAAAATAGATGAAGTCCACAAAACAGTAGAGGGGAGAGACAATAGAATAAATGAGGCTGAAGACAGAATTAGCAAGATCAAGATTTCTCAGTTCTCTGCAAAACACTCTCACCCCCAACCTAGGCCCTCCTCCACCATCAGGCACCAGGATTGAAAGCCCTCCTTACTCACCAGAGTCCTTTGCTTTGGTGTCTGACAATATTCTTGTAAGGAACTCCTCTGGCATGTCCATATCACACCCATCATTCACTGATAATCCATCAACCTCTTTTTATTGAGGTTCCCTTTCAGCCACCTCCACTAAGAGGGGTGGGGGTTTAGCCCTCACCTTGGTGCTTCTCAGAGAACCAAAAGCTGGCACTTTGGGGCCGGGAGACAGCTATTCTGGTAGAGCACACAATTATACCTACACAAGGACACAGGTTCAAACCTCCAGCACCACTTTGGAGCGGTGTTCAAAAGGGTATCTTTGGGGGCCAGGTAACACATCTGGTTAAGTGCTCACAGTACTAAGCACAAGGACCTGTGCAAGGATCCAGGTTCAAGCCCCCACACCCCACCTACAGGGGGGATGCTTATAAGCAGTGAAACAGGTCTGCAGGTGTCTTTTTCTCTCCCACTCTATCACCCCTCACCTCTCAATTTCTATCTGTCCTATCCAATAAAATGGAAAAATTGGTCACCAGGAGTGGTGGATTCATAGTGTTAGCACCAAGCCCCAGCAATAACTCTGGAGAAAAAAAAAAGTTTTTGCCACCAGAATTAAATATATATATATTATGAGTTTATTTTGAATAGAGATAGAAAGAAGTTGAGTGAGTAGGAGAAAAGAAAGAGAGACAACCACAGCCCTACTTCACCACTTGTGAAGCTTCCTCCCTACAGGTGGGGGCCGGGGGCTTGAACCCAGGTCCTTGCACACTGTAATATGTATGCTGAACCAGGTGCATGACCACTTGGTCCCAAAGGATTTATTTATTTATTTATACTTAAAATGTATTCATTTATTTTCATGAGACAGACCAGAACTGATGGTAGTGCTGGAATTGAATCTGGGACCTCATAGCCTCAAGATGGAAAGCCATTTGCAGAACCATAATGCTGTCTCCCCGGCCCTATTTCTTTTCTTTTCTTCTTCTTCTTCTTCTTCTTCTTCTTCTTCTTCTTCTTCTTCTTCTTCTTCTTCTTCTTCTTCTTCTTCTTCTTCTTCTTCTTCTTCTTCTTCTTCTTCTCCTTCTCCTCCTTCTCCTTCTCCTTCTCCTTCTCCTTCTCCTTCTCCTTCTTCTTCTTCTTCTTCTTCTTTTTTGCCTCCAGGGTTATTGCTGGGACTTGGTGCCTGCACCATGAATCCACTGCTCCTGGATGCCATTTTTTCCCCCTTCTGTTGCCCTTGTTGTAGCCTTGTTGTGGTTATTATTGTTGTTGTTGATGTTGTTCATTATTGGATAGGACAGAGAGAAATAGAGAGGGGAGGGGAAGACAGAGAGGGGAAGAGAAAGACAGACACCTACAGACCTGCTTCACCGCCTGTGAAGCAACTCCCCTGGAGGTGGGGAGCCAGGGGCTCGAACCAGAATCCTTAGGCTGGTCCTTGCACTTTGCACCACGTGCACTTAACCCGCTGCTCTACTGACCAACCCCCCCTATTTATTTTAATGAGAGAAATACAGAGAAGATGGAGAGAGAGAGACCAGCAGCAGTGCTTCAGGGTTTGTGAAGCTTCCTCTCCCTGCAGGTGGGGAACAGTAGTTCGAACCCAGGTCCTTGCATATTGTATAAGCCAGGGAGGTCAACACCTAGTCCATGCCAGAGCTTCCAGTAGTCTGAGATTCAGCCTGGGCATTACTGCTTCTCTGGTTGGTAGATAGTATATTCCATCTATCTATTGTCACTCAGTTCCTGGCTCAGTTCACTTGGCAACATCACTTCTCCATGGCATCCTTTTCAACAGCTGATCCCTCCCTCTGAGTGCCTCCCTCTGAGTGCCGCTCTCCACTGAACTATGTGGGGGTCTTCAGAGGGTCTCCACGTCTTGGCCGCTGAGCACAGAGATGCAGAGATCAGACCTCACAGGACTTCATGTCTTGAGATCCATACAAGGACTGATTCAGTCACTTTTTGCTTTATTTCTTTTTTTTCCATTGAGCACTTTTTCATCTTGAGTATGTTATTTCATCTTTCTATTCAAGGCTCTATTTCCCTCTCTAGGAATAATGCCACCTGCCTTATAATGTTGGAAAAAGATATTAAAAAAAAAAAAAAACAGTGCCTAGAAAGAATTTGACCAGGCACATCTATTGGAAGAAGTCCTCCTTTAAGAATAAGGATAGGGAAGGGCAACAGAAGGTAGAATAAATAATTTTTTTTTAAAAAAAAGAATAAGGATGGAGGCCCGGCAGTGGCACACTGGATTAGGTGCATATAGTATGAAGTGCAAGGACCAGCGCAAGGATCCCAGTTCAAGTCCCCAGCTTGATAAGCGGTGAAGCAGGTCTGCAGGTGTCTATATTTCTCTCCCTCTCTGTCTTCCCCTCTTCTCTCAATTTCTCTCTGCCCTGTCCAACAACAACGACAATAACAACAACAACAACAAAAATGGGAAAAAAACGGCCACCAGGATTTGTGGTGCTGGAGACCCAGCAGAAACCCTGGAGGCAAAAGAAGGAGGTGGAGAGGGAAGGGTAGGTGGAGGGGATGTGGATGAGGAGGGGGAGGGGGAGCGGGAGAAGGAGAAGAAGAAGGGAAAAAAGAATGACGGTGATGACGGTGATGATGGTAGCGGTGGTGGAGTGCTGATCCACTGGCATTCTTGAACTTTTGTAGGTCAGACCCATCACTCTCCCAAACCCAGAGAGCTCTTTTTTTTATTTTTTATTATCTTTATTTATTGGATAGAGACAGCCAGGAAAAGGAAAGAGAGAAGGGGGTGATAGAGTGGGAGGGGGACAGCGAGACACCTGTAGCCTTGCTTCACCACTTAAATAGCTTCCCCCTACAGGTAGAGGCCGGGGGTTCAAACCCAGGTCCCTGCGCATTGTAGCATGTGCCCTCAACAAGGTGTGTCACCACTCTGCAGGCCGCTCTTCAATCCCTGGGGCAGAGCCAGGACTTTCTGGGACTAACAAGGTCCTGTAGTTCCCCCTCCCCAGCCCCCACCCCCAGCCTCCCACAGGGAAAGGAATTCCTAGCCGGGTGGGGCTCTGGAATTCCGAAGAACTCCTGGCTAAGGCATTCCTCCACGGCTCCCAGCTGAACCAGGATCCTGTTGTTATTTAACTCAGACGCCCCTCAGCCTTTGAGACTTACCCACCTCCTGTGTCCCTCGACCTATTCCTGCCTAGGTCACCCCCAAAGCATGACAAACAGGACAAAGAATGTGCCCGGCCGCACCTCGCCCCCAGCAAGCCCCCTAAATCCATATTGGTCTGAGGCCCAGCTGCCCAAGGTGACCTGACTCCCTCCCCCACTCCCCTCCCCTCCCAAAAATCATACAGTCAGGCTCAGGAAACTGGGTGTTTGCTTTGACAAGTAGACTCATTTCTCAGGCTCTGTGGAAGCTCTTGCTGCTCCTGTTCCTTCTGTGAAGATGGGGGCGATGGCAGTGCCTTCTGCGTGCTCCTGTTCGTGAGAATTAAATGAGATCATTTATATAAAAACGTTTCAGGCAGCGCCTGGCATGTGAAGAGTGGGACATCAGTGTGAGAAGGGGCATGGGGACTGTTGTTGACTAGAACACCCGCGGGTAGCTTCTCCCACTTCCATTTGTTGAAGGAGAGAAAGCTCACCCAGAAATGGGGGTGGTTGCAGGTGTAGGTAGGGCCTTTGGCTTTAAGAAGACTTGGGGGCACACTCTCTCTCCCAGGAGCACCATAGGAGCTATATGTAAGTCAGTTTTCAGTCCCCTTGCTTTCTTCCCCTCTCTCTCTCTCTCCCTCTCTTTTCCTCTCTCCCTCTCTCCTATAAAGTTTAATTTACCTGAGTAGTCATGTTTTCCATCAATTCTTTGTTGGGAAAAGGCGTGGTAAACTCTCAGAATGGGGAACAGAGGTTGGCCCCCAGCTTTCCTTCTTTAACAAGTTCCTGGAGGGGGCTTCTGGGGGCTCCCTGTGCTCCAAGGAGCCACCGTGGGGCCTGAGGACATAGCTCCTTGGGTGAAGCATGGGACTTGAGAGCCTGAGGTTCCTGGTTCAAGTACCACTACTGCAGGTACCAGAGTGATTTTGAAATTACCAGAGTGCTGCTCAGCTCTGGTTTATGGAGATGCCAGTGATTGAACCTGGGGCTTTGAAGCCTCAGGCATAAAAGTCTGTTTGCACAACTGTTGAATTCAGAAATGACAAGAAGGCTAAAATAATCAAAACAACAACACACAGTCAGTGGAACAGAACTGAGGGCCCAGAAATAAGTCCTTACACATATGGACTGTTTATGGCAAGGGGGCCCAGAGTATAAAATGGCGAAAGGAGACTGTAGGGATAGCCCCAGTCGAAAAGAATGTTTGGGAAATAGATGCAGCCTGCAATGATCCCAGTTGTGACCATGAACTGTGAGCTCAGCCCAATAGGCCCTGGAGCAGGTGGATGGAGGTAAATAGTTCATTCTAGCCACAGAATTTTTTTTCAAGACCAGGAGCTACTCCCTGCCCTAATCCAACTTTCTAGCCTTTTTCTCTACTCTAACACCATTCTCTCAAACAATATCCTTTTTAAAATTTTTATATTTTAATTTATAAAAAGGGAACACTGACAAAAACCATAGGATAAGAGGGGAACAACTCCACACAATTTAACCACCAGAACTCCGTATCCCATCCCCTCCCCTGGTAGCCTTCCCATTCTTTATCCCTCTGGGAGTATGGACCCAGGGGCATTGTGGGGTGCAGAAGGTGGAAGGTCTGGCTTCTGTCATTGCTTCCCCACTGAACATGGGCTGATGGTCTTCCTGCCCCGCCAGATGCCCCCAAATCCAGCTCCTGGCTCCCCAGCCCCCAGCCCCCTGCCCCCTGTTTAAATAAGTCTTTTTCCCAGCCCCCTTCCCCTGTTTCAGGTGGGAAGGGAGGTTGACTTGAATTAAAACCTCCTTCCTAGATTACAAATGGCAGTCAAAGCAGCAGCATCTGCAAGCATACAACTTCCAAATAAGGCCGAGTCCTGAGATACTGGGGCCCATCCACCTGCTGAACCTGGACGCCCAGCTCCCTCCTTGAACAAAGCTCACAGTCGCTTTTAGCACTGCTTTGCGATTCAAGAGGCCCAGGCCAGCAGGGACAACCTGCAAATGCCTTTGAACATTGAGACCACATCACCTACTGAAGAGTCTAGTAGAAAAGTTTTGAACAGTGGTCCAGGGCAGGGGGAGGGGGGTTTGCAATGGATAAGACTTTGGACTCTCAAGCATGAGGTCCCAAGTTCAATCCCCGGCAGCACATGTACCAGAGTGATGTCTGGTTCTTTTCTTTCTCTCCCTCCTATCATTTCTCATGAATAAATAAATAAAACCTATTTTTAAAAAAGTTTTGAATAAATAAATTACCAATTAAATTAAAACAGTAAATAATTGAAGGGGCCAGGTAATGGCACACCTGGTTGAACGCACGTGTTACCATGTACAAGGACCCAGGTTCAAACCCTCAGTCTCCGTCTGCAAGGGGGAAGCTTCACAAGCAGTGAAGTAATGCTGCACTCATCTCTCTGTCTCTATCCATCTGTCTGCCTCCCCCTTCTCTTTCAATTTCTCTCTGTCTTTATCCAATAGATAAGAAGAAATAAATAAACAATTGAAGGAGAATGAAGCCTGGTCTCTCTTTCCCTTCCTGCTGACCTTCCAGGGTAGAAATCCTTGTTGAACGAGTCTCACTCGCGGATTAATGATAGTAATGACAATAACACATGATTTAAGAATGAAGAATACTTTGCCTACAAAGTTTCTTGGCTAGGAGGAGTTGGTCTTTCTGTTCTCTGTTGGTGGGTGCCCTATGTCAGGAGGGTGTAGGAGTGAGATGTTCTGGACTCAGAGACGTAAGAAGGGACCGTGGGAAAGCTGGTCCAGGCTCCAGCCTGTGACTCGAGATGATGCCCAACAGTGATTACACTGGATCAGCTGACTGACTCTGTGCCCTGTCTACGTCGCTTCTTCTCTTTCATGTTTTCTTTCTTCCTTCCTTTCTTTCTTTCTATCTTTCTTTCTTTTTTGCCTCCAGGGTTATCACTGGGGCTTGGTGCCTGCACTACAAATTCACTGCTCCTGGAGGCCATTTTTCCCATTTTGTTGCCCTTGTTGTTATCCTTGTTGTTGTTGTTGTTGTTGTTGTTATTGTTGTTGTTGTTGTATAAGACAGAGAGAAATGGAGAGAGGAGGGTAAGACAGAGAGGGGAAGAGAAAGACAGACCTACTTCATCTCTTGTGAAGCAAGCCCCCTGCAGGTGGGGAGCCTGGGCGCTTGAGTTGGTATCTTTGCACTGGTCCTTGAGCTTTGAGCCAGGTGTGTTTTAACCCACTGCGCTACCTCCCAGCCCTGCTTCTCTTTCATTTTTTTTCTATTAGTGATTTGGCAAGACTTTACTATAAATAAATAAATCTTGGAAGATGGTTACAGGGCTAGAGAGGTGAAATCCAGCTGTGGGATGATTCTGTGCAAAACCATTGTTGTCCTTACTGATCTCACTGATACTCACCTCCAGTTCCATCCATTTTGTTCCAAATGCTACAAACTCTTTTTTTCTTCTTTCTTCATTAGTGATTGAATATTGGTTTACAAAATTATCAGTTTTCATGTTCTGGGAGGTGGCAGTGGATAAAGCATTGGACTCTCAAGCGTGAGGTCCTGAGTTCAATCACTAGCAGCATATGTACCAGAGTGATGTCTGGCTCTTTCTCTCCTTCCTATCATTTCTCATGAATAAATAAATCTAATATATATATTTTTAATTACCAGTTTTCAGGTGGATTTTCATATTCACATGCAATTCAAGTAAGTCACCTTGACAAACCCCACCAAGGGTTGTACCTCCACCCCCATAATCATCTTATGTATTATGATTATGTATGTGCGCGTGTGTGTGCATGTGTGTGCACGTGTGTGTGCGTGTGTGTGCATGTGTGCGCATGTGCACGTGTCAGCGTGTGTGAGCGTGTGTGAGCGTGTGTGTGTGTGTTGCTACCAGGGCTATAGCTGGGCCTTAGAACACTGCTCCCAGTGGTCTTTTTTTCTATTATTATGATTATCATTATTATATAATAGGATAGAAATTGAGAGTGGAGGGGAGATAGGGAAGGAGAAACAGTTACACCTGCAGCACCGCTTCACTGGTTCAGGAAAATTCCCCCCTACAGGTGGGCAGTAGGGGGATTTGAACCCAGGTCCTTGTGCAGAGTAACAGGTGTGTCCCCACCTGGTCCCAGACATCTTAGGTCTTATATTGTACAAGAAGCAGTCTTACTAGCCTCTGTTTTGACCCCTTTGCTTTAGTCATCTCTATTCCACATATGAGCTAGACCATCAGTAGTTGTCCTTCTTTCAGTCAGAATAGTTAATGGAGCTGTAAACACATGGATGCAGCTATCCTTTCAAATTCGTGCTTCCAGTGTCTTCCAGGCATATGCCCAGGAGTGGGTATTGCTGGAGCAGAGGGCATTTGCATTTCCATGTTCGTTCGCTAAAGTCTTCTCCAAATTGCTTTCCATAAGAGCTACACCTGTTGCATTCCCATCAATCAAATGAGATTTTTTGACACTGTTCCTCTCCACATCCTGGCCAACAACCCTCATTTCCTGCTCTGCTGGTGTAGGCCGTTCCGCCCAGTGTGTCTCCTTGTGGCCTGGGTTTGCCTTTCTTTGATAATAAGTGATACAGAGCAATTCTTCCCTCTGTCTGTGATTCATGACTGTCCTTTCTTTAGAGAACTGTCTGTTCAGATCTCTTGTCTATTCTACTCATCTTGTTACTGTGTTGTTTGGTTGCTGAACTCTCTGATTTCTTTGTAAATGAGTATGGTCTGTGGATGGCAACTCTGGTACTGCAAAAACTAAAAATAATATATTTGGGGGGGCCAAGTGGTGGCACACCTGGTTGGGTGCACATGTTACAATGCTCAAGGACCCAGGTTCAAGCCCCTGGTTCCCACCTGCAGAGGAAAGCTTTTGCAAGTGGTGAAGCAGTGCTGTAGGTGTCTCTCTGTCTCTCTCCCTCTCTACTCCCCCCTCCTCTTAATTTCTGGCTATCTCTATCCAATAAATAAGTAGAGATAATAACAAATAATAATATATATATTTTTTTTTTCTCCTCCAGGGTTATTGCTGGGCTTGGTGCCTGCACCATTAATCCACCGCTCCTGGAGGCCATTTTTCCCCCTTTTTGTTGCCCTAGTTGTTGCAGCCTCGTTGTGGTTATTATTGCCATTGTTGATGTTGCTTTGTTGTTGGATAGGACAGAGAGAAATGGAGAGAGGAGGGGAAGACAGAGAGGGGGAGAGAAAGACAGACACCTGCAGACCTGCTTCACCGCCCGTGAAGCGACTCCACTGCAGGTGGGGAGCTGGGGGCTTACTCCGGTCCCTGCGCTTTGCGCCACGTGCGCTCAACCCACTGCGCCACCGCCCAACCCCCAATAATATATATTTTTAAAGTTCTCAGTTTTCATTTAAAACAAAGGAAAAGAAACCAGTGTAGTTGAGATTCATGGCTAAGTCATCTCATGTTAAGCACCTCTTTAAAATATTTTATTTTTAAATATGTTTAATTATTGAATAGAGACAGAAATTGAGAAAGAAGGGAAGAGAGAGAAAATGAGAGAGAGAGAGAGCAAGCTGCAGACCTGCTTCAACACTTGTGAAGTTTGCCCCTGCGTGTGGGGACTGGGGGCTTAAACCCGAGTTCTTATGCACTGTGACAGGTGCACTCAGCCAAGTGTGTCACTACCCAGGCATTTTATTTTAATGAGATAAATACAGAGAAAGAAACACCAGAACACTAATCAACTTTGGCTTCTGCTGGTGCTCAATCTGAGACCTTGAAGCCTCAGGCATGAGGCTGGCCCTTCTTGTGGAAACATTCGGAGGGGCAGGTGTCTGACTATGAACAGAGGCATGAGACATATTAGTGTCCTAATCTAATCTCTACTTAGAATATCAAAAACACATTTTTAAAATTTTCTAATTCAAGCTATAGAGAATGAATAACTAGTTTCCTGAATGATTTCCGTTGTTGTCATATATGATTTCATAGAAAAAGATGGAATATTCCCCCAAACCCCATATGTTAGTGTCCCAAAGATGCTGGATAACTGTGAAATTCTTGATATATTAGTGGCCAGAGGGGTGGTTCAGTGTGGGAACATAGGATCCTGAGTTTAACTCCCAACACCTCTGCATATGCCAGAGCATCTCTCCCTCTCTCTCTCTCCCTCTCTCTCCCTCTCCCTCTCCCTCTCCTTCTCCCTCCCCTCTCTCTCTCTCTCTCTCTCACACACACACCAGTAAAAGCCTGATATGTCAGTCAAAATATTTTAAGATTATTTTCATATTGTTTTCCCCACCAAGCAGAACTTTCTGCTGTACCCAGGGTTGGGTAGAACTGGAATGTAAGCCAGGGAATCCACAAAGTGCCAAAGGTTTTTGTGTGATTCAGCTTCTTCTCCTTCACCGAGATGCAACAACAACTTCTGATGGCAGAGGAACTCCTGTGAAAATCTGTATCCTGTCAGCCGCCAACGTTTTCTCCGGAGGAGAATCTAAAGAGAGAAATCAGATTGTTGCTTAACCCTGTTCATTTTTTTTTTTTTCAATCAAAACATGTTTAGCGGAATTGGCTTGGTTTTTTCCAGAGAATTTAATGCATCTTTTCACCAGGACTTGCCATGAACAAGCCAATCCAAAAAAAAAATCCTTTCACATTCTGGTTAGACACCAGGGCTCCAGGCCATTAGACAGACAATCAAAAAAAAAGGGGGGAAGCAGTTTTCCCCTGAGATCATTGGGAAAGCTGATAGCTTTTGAAGCCCTGTGAAAATTCTTCAAAGTCATTTGGCCAAAGAAGAAAACAGATCTGTGAATGGGTTTCTATCCTGATGGTGTTCCAGAGACTCTGAGCTTTGCAGATGCTAAGTTGGAAAAAAAAAAAAAATCAAAGAAGAATATTCATTTCTGGAGCACGCTGTGTCCTGTGTCACTTTTGAAACTTGGTCCAAGAACTGATACAACAAAAACCAAACCAAGCAAAAAAAAAAAAAAAAAATCCTTCACTAATAGGAACCGAGTGTCTAATCACCGCGGAGATAGTTGTCTTAGCTGTGTGTGACCTCCGCTTTGAAACCATGACCCCAAAGGGCCTGGCTGGCCTGGCCCCAGATGGGGAAGGTGACCTACAACTGACAAACTGGGTCAAGCAAAAAGACAAGCAACTCTCAGCATGCTGTTGGTAGCAACTGTTTTTGCAAGGGACGGTTAATGTTTCATAACTGCATTTGCAAAAGAAAGGACAAGGATCCGCCGCAGTCCCCGCCCTCAGTCCTGTTTGCCCCGCCCCCTTGAAGGAGAACTAGGATCTGTTTTGCTTTAAGGGGAATTTCTCTGAAAAGCGAGCACGTTGCAGGGGGAGGGGGCGGGGAGCACAGACAGCACCCCTGGTGGCTTTCCAGCCCTTCTGCTGCATGTATCAGTATTTCTCAAAAAGCAAAAGAAGTGCGGAGGTGGGTTGGAACAGGGATCCTGCCTCCATTCTACTTGCTTTGCAACACAGACCCTTCTTACATCCTGCAAAAAAATAAATAAATAAAATAAACGCAGGTGGCTATGTTTGTACTTCGGTCCAAGTGGCCTAGGTCAGGACCTAGCTTCAATGTTATTTAGAAAGTTTTACCCAAGGGGTCGGGCGGTGACACACCGGGTCACAAAACCAAAGACCCACTCAAGGATCCAGGTTCGAACCCCCAGCTCTCAACTGCAGGGGGGAGTCGCTTCACAAATCTGCAGGTGTGTCTGTGTCTCTCTCTCACTCTATCTCCCCCTCCTCTCTCAATTTCTCTCTGTCCTATCCAATAAAATGGAAAAAGTGACCTCCAGGAGCAGTGGATTTGTAGTTTCTACACAGAGCGATAACCCTGGAGGCAAAAGAAAAAAGAAAAAAAATTTTTTTTCTACCCCACCAAATTTTGTTGATTGATAAAAAGAAAATTGGTTTGTTCTTTTTTTTCTTTCTTTTGAAAAATTAATTATGGGAGTCAGGCAGTAGTGCAGCATGTTAAGCGCAGGTGGCGCAAAGTACAAGGACTGGCATAAGGATCCCGGTTCCAGCCTCCAGCTCCTCACCTGCAGGGGAGTCTCTTCACAAGCAGTGAAGCAGGTCTGCAGGTATTTTTCTCTCCCCCTTTCTGTCCTCCCCTCCTCTCTCCATTTCTCTCTATCCTAGCCAACAACGACATCAGTAACAACAGCAATAAAAACTACAATAAAATAACAAGGGCAACAAAAGGGAATAAATATTTTTAATTAATTAATATTTTATTTTAATTATTTAAATTATTCATTATTTAACTTAAAATCAAATTATTTCTTATTAAATTTTAAATTATTAATTTCTTAAATTATTTTTACACATTATTTTAATTAATTATTCCGGATAGAGACAGAAATTGATAGTGAGGGAGGAGATAGAGAGACACCTGCAGCCCTGCTTCACTACTCAAGAAGCTTTCACCTTGCAAGTAGAGACTAGGGGCTTGAACCCAGGCCTTTGTGTATTATAACAAGTGGACTCAATCTAAAACAGACTTCCTAGCTTCTTTCCACACAAAGACCCCCTAGTTTCATCTGCTCTATTCTTACCTTTGAGTCCCTATTTATTAAACAATTTGTCCTGCTTTATATCTTACTGCCTTTCATCCACCAAGTTCCAGATGCTGCCATGATGCCATCCTGACTTCCCTGGGCTGACGACCTCACCAACGTGTCCTGGAACCTCCCCTCCCCAGATCCCTGCCCCCATAGGGAAAGAGAGAAACAGGCTGGAGGTGTGGATCTTTCTGCCAACAACCATGTCCAGCATAGAAGCAATTACAGAAGCCAGAGCTTACCCGCTTTGCACCTCATAGGAATTTTGGTCCAGGGGGCCGGGTGGTAGCACAGCGGATTAAGCGCACATGGGGAGAAGCGCAAGGATGGGCCTAAGAATCCCGGTTAGAGTCTCTGGCTCCCCATCTGCAGGGGGGTCGCTTCACAAGAGGTGAAGCAGATCTACAGGTGTCTACCTTTCTCTCCCTCCTTTCTCTCCCCTCCTATCTTGATTTCTCTCTGTCCTATCCAACAACAACAACATCAATGGCAACAATAA
This sequence comes from Erinaceus europaeus, assembly GCF_950295315.1. Classification (NCBI taxonomy): domain Eukaryota; kingdom Metazoa; phylum Chordata; class Mammalia; order Eulipotyphla; family Erinaceidae; genus Erinaceus; species Erinaceus europaeus. The sequence continues at coordinate 18,769,524 of NC_080166.1, read as the reverse complement.
CAAAACGACAACAAGGGCAACAAAATGGGAAAAAGGTGGCCTCCAGGAGCAGTGGATTCATAGTGCAGGCACCAAGCCCCAGCAACAACCCAGGAGGAACAACAACAACAACAAAATTTCATGCCTGAGGCTCTAAGTCCCAAGTTCAGTAAAAATAAAAATAAAAGAATTTTGGTCCATACTCCCAGAGGGATGAAGAATAGGGAAGCTCAGATGTGAGGGCAATCTGGCTGCGACATGTGGGTCCCTCCTGAAGCTGCGTGCTCTGTCTGTTGAAGAGGCCTTCCCCAAATAGAGAGGGACCTGTCTTTGGTGGAGGGTATAGGAGTAGTTGGGCTCCCCTGTAGAACCTCCAAACAAGCTCTCAAGAATAGGGAAGTTTGGGGGTTTTTTGTTTGTTTTTTGTGTGTGTGTCACTCTGTGTGTCTCTGTGTGTTTGTTTTTTCCCCCACAGTGTTATCACTGGGGCTTGGTGCCTACACTACAAATCCACTGCTCTAGGGGTCTTTTTTTTCCCATTGTTGCTGCTATTGTTGGTGCTGCTGTTGTTGTTGTTGGATAGGACAGAGAGAAATGGAGAGAGGAGGGGAAGACAAAGAGGGGGAGAGAAAGACAGACACCTGCAGACCTGCTTCACCACTTGTGAAACGACTCCCCTGCAGGTGGGGAGCGGGGGCTCGAACCAGGATCCTTAGGCTGGTCCTTGTACTTTGCACCACGTGCACTTAGCCCGTTGCACTACTGGCCGGCTCCTACCTTTTCTGATATGTGACATTCTCACAGGAGTGCAGTGGTATCTCGTTGTCTTTATTTTCATTTCTCTGACAACGAATGACTTGGAACATTTTTTCATGTCTGCTGGCCTTTTGGATCTCTTCGGTGAATATTCTGTTCATATTCTCTCCCTGGTTTGGGATGGGGTCATTTTGGTGTTGTCGCTGCTGAGTTTGGCAAGCTCTTCATATATTTTGGTTATTAGCCTCTTGTTGGTGTATGGCATGTAAAGATCATCTTCCATTCTGTGTGGAGTCTCTCTGTTTGGATGGTGGTTTCTCTTGCTTTTCAATATGATGTTATCCATCAAGGTCCCACCAACTTTTTTTTTAAAGAGAATAGAACAAAAGATGCAAGTTATTTTCAAGCCGGTCCACCCCTTCCTGTGAGTGAATTACCTAGCCAGACTCAGGGCTCAACCCAGAGGGCCCTGAGCCTGGGAGCCATGCCCACACTGATGGAGAGAGCTGCTGAGAAGATAAGACTGAGGCACTGGGTCCCGGTGAGCAGACACAGCCAGTGTCTCAGGAATCCTGCAGCCTAGTTACAGTTGGCCTTACTCACCAGACAACATTATCTGGGCATGGAGATGCCCAAGTCAGGCTCTTCTGTTTCGTGTGTGTGTGTGTGTGTGTGTGTGTGTGTGTGTGTGTGTGTGTGTTTAAACACACAGCAGTCTCAGGAGTCAGGCAATGGCACACCAGGTTAAGCACACAGATTACTATGCACAAGGATGCAGGTTCAAGCCCCAGATCCCTATCTGCAAGGGGGAAACTTCATGAATGGTGAAGCAGGACTGGAGGCATCTCTCTGTCTCTTTCCCTCTCTGTCTTCCCCTCCCCTCTCAATTTCTCTCTTGTCTCTCTGCAAAGATAAATAAATTCAAATATTTTAAGGATACAGAGAAAGGCCAGAGCCCTGTTCAGTTCTGGCTGATGGTGGTGCTGAGGATTGAATCTAGGAGCTCAGAGCCTCAGGCATGAAATTCCTTTGTAGAACCACTATGCTGTCTCCCAAGCTCTGGACAGTCGTTGTTTTTAACCTATCATTATTGTTATCATTATTATTATTTTACCAGAGCCCTGCTCAGCTCTAGATTCTGGTGGTGCCGGGGATTGAACCTAGGACCTTCAGTGTCTCATGCATGCCAGCCTTTTAGCATCACCACCTATGCTGTCATTAGCCGCCCCTGGCCCCTGAGCTCTTCACAGATACTGTCTCTCCAGTCCTCCTTCTCTCTGCAGACGCGTGGGGTCCCAGGTTCTGCCCGGTGGGAGCGTGTGGCTCGGCTGGGGACATGAAACCCACTCTCCAGCCTTTGCAAAGGGCCTTTGGGTGGAGGCCCTGTGCCGCCCTCACCCGGCTCCGGCACCGGCAGCTGGGAAAGCAGGAAGGTTCTGGCACAGGACGCTCAGGGCTAGCCTGGGGAGACAGCGGCTCCAGGGCTGACTGCTCCCTCCTTGCTGCTGGGCTGATTTCTATTATTTATTTTCATTTGTGTTGGTGGAAAAAGGGTCTGGGGAAAAGAGAGAGAGAGAGAGGAGTATGTCTTGTGCTGCAGGCTATGAATCTGGGTTGTGTGCAGGCCAGTGCAGGCGCCCTACCAGTATGCTGTCTCCCTGGCCTTCCAGTCATTTAAAAACATTGATTGGAATCATATGAGAGAAAGTTTCGTATGACAGGGAGGGGCATCCTCACCACTGGGTCAGGACTTGCCCCCACTTCGGCCCCAGGGGGGTGTTTTTCTTTCTCCCTTTCTTCCCCCTTTCCTTCCTCTTTCTGACTCCTCCTCCACCTTCTCCTCCTCTCTCTCTCTCTCTCTCTCTCTCAGCACTGCTTAGCTCTGATTTCTGCTGGTGTGAGAGATTGAACCTGGGATTTTTGAGCTTCAAGCAAGAGAGTCTTTTTGCATAACCATTATGCTCTCTCTTTTTCTTCTTCTTTTTTTTTTTCTCCATGATTTTTGCAGGGGCTTGGCACCTACACTAGAAATTCATCACTCCTGTGGCCATTTTTATTTAAATTTATTTATTTATTTATTTATTGTTGGATAGGACAGAGAAAAATTAGAGGGGAGGGGAAGATAGACAGGTAAAGAAAAAGACAGACCCTTGTAGACCTGCTTCACTTTTTGTGAATCACCCCCCCACACACAGGTGGGGAGCTGGGAGCTCGAACTAGAATCCTTGCACAGATCCATTTGCTTTGTACTACGTGCACGGAACCTGATGCACTATTGCCCAGCCCCCTCTTTCTTTTTCTTTCTCTTTCTTTCTCTCTGTTTTCCCTTTCCTTTCCTCCTTCCTTCCTTCCTTCCCTCCTATCTCTCTCACTCCCTCTTAAGAGAGAAGGAGAGAACCAGTGTCATCTGCCTCATGCGATGCCAGTGATCAGACTCAGGGCCCCATGGTTGAGCATCTTGCCTACTCCTTGGCTGCCATGGTTGAGCATCTTGCCCTACTCCTTGGCTGCCATGGTTGAGCATCTTCCCTACTCCTTGGCTGCCATGGTTGAGCATCTTCCCTACTCCTTGGCTGCCATGGTTGAGCATCTTCCCTACTACTTGGCTGCCATGGTTGAGCATCTTGCCTACTCCTTGGCTGCCATGGTTGAGCATCTTGCCTACTCCTTGGCTGCCATGGTTGAGCATCTTCCCTACTCCTTGGCTGCCATGGTTGAGCATCTTGCCTACTCCTTGGCTGCCATGGTTGAGCATCTTGCCTACTCCTTGGCTGCCATGGTTGAGCATCTTCCCTACTCCTTGGCTGCCATGGTTGAGCATCTTGCCTACTCCTTGGCTGCCATGGTTGAGCATCTTCCCTACTCCTTGGCTGCCATGGTTGAGCATCTTCCCTACTCCTTGGCTGCCATGGTTGAGCATCTTGCCTACTCCTTGGCTGCCATGGTTGAGCATCTTCCCTACTCCTTGGCTGCCATGGTTGAGCATCTTCCCTACTCCTTGGCTGCCATGGTTGAGCATCTTCCCTACTCCTTGGCTGCCATGGTTGAGCATCTTGCCTACTCCTTGGCTGCCATGGTTGAGCATCTTCCCTACTCCTTGGCTGCCATGGTTGAGCATCTTGCCTACTCCTTGGCTGCCATGGTTGAGCATCTTGCCTACTCCTTGGCTGCCATGGTTGAGCATCTTCCCTACTCCTTGGCTGCCATGGTTGAGCATCTTCCCTACTCCTTGGCTGCCATGGTTGAGCATCTTCCCTACTCCTTGGCTGCCATGGTTGAGCATCTTGCCTACTCCTTGGCTGCCATGGTTGAGCATCTTGCCTACTCCTTGGCTGCCATGGTTGAGCATCTTGCCCTACTCCTTGGCTGCCATGGTTGAGCATCTTGCCTACTCCTTGGCTGCCATGGTTGAGCATCTTGCCCTACTCCTTGGCTGCCATGGTTGAGCATCTTGCCCTACTCCTTGGCTGCCATGGTTGAGCATCTTGCCCTACTCCTTGGCTGCCATGGTTGAGCATCTTGCCCTACTCCTTGGCTGCCATGGTTGAGCATCTTCCCTACTCCTTGGCTGCCATGGTTGAGCATCTTCCCTACTCCTTGGCTGCCATGGTTGAGCATCTTGCCCTACTCCATGGCTGCCATGGTTGAGCATCTTCCCTACTCCTTGGCTGCCATGGTTGAGCATCTTCCCTACTCCTTGGCTGCCATGGTTGAGCATCTTCCCTACTCCTTGGCTGCCATGGTTGAGCATCTTCCCTACTCCTTGGCTGCCATGGTTGAGCATCTTCCCTACTCCTTGGCTGCCATGGTTGAGCATCTTCCCTACTCCTTGGCTGCCATGGTTGAGCATCTTGCCTACTCCTTGGCTGCCATGGTTGAGCATCTTCCCTACTCCTTGGCTGCCATGGTTGAGCATCTTCCCTACTCCTTGGCTGCCATGGTTGAGCATCTTGCCCTACTCCTTGGCTGCCATGGTTGAGTATCTTGCCCTACTCCTTGGCTGCCATGGTTGAGCATCTTCCCTACTCCTTGGCTGCCATGGTTGAGCATCTTCCCTACTCCTTGGCTGCCATGGTTGAGCATCTTCCCTACTCCTTGGCTGCCATGGTTGAGCATCTTCCCTACTCCTTGGCTGCCATGGTTGAGCATCTTCCCTACTCCTTGGCTGCCATGGTTGAGCATCTTCCCTACTCCTTGGCTGCCATGGTTGAGCATCTTGCCTACTCCTTGGCTGCCATGGTTGAGCATCTTGCCTACTCCTTGGCTGCCATGGTTGAGCATCTTGCCTACTCCTTGGCTGCCATGGTTGAGCATCTTGCCTACTCCTTGGCTGCCATGGTTGAGCATCTTGCCTACTCCTTGGCTGCCATGGTTGAGCATCTTGCCCTACTCCTTGGCTGCCATGGTTGAGCATCTTGCCTACTCCTTGGCTGCCATGGTTGAGCATCTTGCCCTACTCCTTGGCTGCCATAGTTGAGTATCTTCCCCTACTCCTTGGCTGCCATGGTTGAGCATCTTGCCCTACTCCTTGGCTGCCATGGTTGAGCATCTTGCCCTACTCCTTGGCTGCCATGGTTGAGTATCTTCCCTACTCCTTGGCTGCCATGGTTGAGCATCTTGCCCTACTCCTTGGCTGCCATGGTTGAGCATCTTCCCTACTCCTTGGCTGCCATGGTTGAGCATCTTCCCTACTCCTTGGCTGCCATGGTTGAGCATCTTCCCTACTCCTTGGCTGCCATGGTTGAGCATCTTGCCCTACTCCTTGGCTGCCATGGTTGAGCATCTTGCCTACTCCTTGGCTGCCATGGTTGAGCATCTTGCCTACTCCTTGGCTGCCATGGTTGAGCATCTTCCCTACTCCTTGGCTGCCATGGTTGAGCATCTTGCCTACTCCTTGGCTGCCATGGTTGAGCATCTTGCCTACTCCTTGGCTGCCATGGTTGAGCATCTTGCCCTACTCCTTGGCTGCCATGGTTGAGCATCTTGCCCTACTCCTTGGCTGCCATGGTTGAGCATCTTGCCCTACTCCTTGGCTGCCATGGTTGAGTATCTTGCCCTACTCCTTGGCTGCCATGGTTGAGTATCTTCCCTACTCCTTGGCTGCCATGGTTGAGCATCTTCCCTACTCCTTGGCTGCCATGGTTGAGCATCTTGCCTACTCCTTGGCTGCCATGGTTGAGCATCTTCCCTACTCCTTGGCTGCCATGGTTGAGCATCTTGCCTACTCCTTGACTGCCATGGTTGAGCATCTTCCCTACTCCTTGGCTGCCATGGTTGAGCATCTTCCCTACTCCTTGGCTGCCATGGTTGAGCATCTTGCCCTACTCCTTGGCTGCCATGGTTGAGCATCTTGCCCTACTCCTTGGCTGCCATGGTTGAGCATCTTGCCCTACTCCTTGGCTGCCATGGTTGAGCATCTTGCCTACTCCTTGGCTGCCATGGTTGAGCATCTTGCCTACTCCTTGGCTGCCATGGTTGAGCATCTTGCCTACTCCTTGGCTGCCATGGTTGAGCATCTTGCCTACTCCTTGGCTGCTGCCCTTTGTTTTCTTTCAGGGTGGGGTCTGCTGTCCTCCCAGATGAGCCCCAGAAGGGGTCACCTCAGGCTGGGGGGTCAGCATGTCGCTGACACGGGGGGCAGGGTGCTGTGACATACCTAGGGGCAAGGCTGATGTCTCCTTCGACCTAGAATGCAGTGGAGGTGTCTTCCAGATTCTTCTCTGGTCATCTCAGAAGGCACAGTCAGCCTGACAGAGAGTGGGGCAGGCCACCCGCCAAGGCCCCAGCCCTGTCCCCTGGTTCACCTGGCTCCCGCTTGCCAGTGGTTGATTTCCCGCCAAATCCTTTAGCATCTGGGTATGTGTCCAGCAGGACGTGGGTCTGTAGTCTGTACAGGAAGGTGGGATGACACATCACATATGGGCCTTGCAGTGGGTGTTGGGTGTTGGGTGCTGGGTGGCCGTGGCTGCTTCTCCCAGGAGCTGTGGGCGGTAGGGAGGCGGGGAGGCACGGATGCTGTTCCTTTCTACAAAGCAGCCTGTTCTGCTAGGAAACATTTATTCCTAGCTTGGGACCCAGGGTGCATGGCTGCACCTGCTCCCTCCCCCCTGGAGAGAGGCAGGGTCTCTCAGGTGGGGACAGGTGGGGACAGGTGGGGACAGGTGGGGACAGGTGGGGAAAGGTGGGGACAGGTGGGCACAAGTGGGGACAGGTGGGGACAGGTGAGGACAGGTGGGCACAGGTGGGGACAAGTGAGGACAGGTGGGGACAGGTGGGGAAAGGTGGGGACAGGTGGGCACAGGTGGGGACAGGTGGGGACAGGTGAGGACAGGTGAGGACAGGTGAGGACAGGTGAGGACAGGTGGGGACAGGTGGTCACAGGTGGGGACAGGTGAGGACAGGTGGGGACAGATGGGGACAGGTGGGGACAGGTGAGGACAGGTGGGGACAGGTGGGCACAGGTGGGCACAGGTGGGCACAGGTAGGGACAGGTGAGAACAGGTGAGAACACGTCACAGGATTCCTTCAAGCTCCATCCAAGAGGAGGTGAAGAAGGTGACTTCATCATTCTTCAGAGCTGAGTAGGATTCCATAATGCATATAGGCCACAACTTTCTGCAGGCGGGGAACCGGGGGCTCAAATTGGGATCCTTACGCCGGTCTTTGCGCTTGGCGCCATGTGCGCTTAACCCGCTGTGCTACCACCCGACCCCCGATAGTTTCCTTCTTATGTGGAATCTAGATATCTGATACACAGGCATTGGCAGAAGAAAAAAAGAAGAAGGAGAAGCAAGTAATCTGTTTCTCAGACTTGTGAGAACTTGTGGTTCTCTTCGGGAGGTGAGAGGGACACAAAACTCTGGGGGTAGGTGTGGCATGGGACTGTATGTACTCTGTCATCTTATCTTGAAAGCCACTATTAATTTTCCAAAAACAGAGGGGCTTTTTGTTTTGTTTTGTTTTCACTGACTTTTTTAAAAACAGAGTTATTTCCTTAGCCAGCTTCCAGATTCTAATATTTTTTCCCTCAACACGGAGGTGATTCTTCTTTCGATTTCAGTACAGGAGAGATTCTGCAGTCTCCTGGGCCCAGTTCCCTGTGGCTGGGAGAAAGGGACAGATTCCCTGCTCAGTCCTGTGCAAACATGTGTGTGGAGGGTGGGGCTTGGGGGGGAGCTGTATCCTCGGAGGGCTCCCTGGAAGCGGAGGCCTCTGGTTCCATTTCCCACCGGGGCTGTGTGATTCCTGCACTTGACTCCTTTCTCCCTGTAGTGCTGTTGTGAAATTCAGGCACCTCGGGAAGGACAGGCTGACTCACAGGACCACCCCCGCGCCTCCCCTGTCACCACAGCCCCTCTAGCAGCCACTGCCCCCCCTCGCAGCAGGGGGCCTCCTCCTCCTCCTCCTCCTCCTCCTCCTCCTCCTCCTCCTCCTCCTCCTCCTCTTCCTCCTCCTCCGCCTGCTCTCCCAGTGCTGGAGCCCTAGCTTGCCGACCTCACTGGCAGGTATCAAGTTGTCCCCTCTGCATCCCAAATTTAGGGGCATGGGGTTTGTGGAGAGATTAGAGAGGACGCAGGACAGAATTTGCCAGAGGAGACTGGGTGGGGGAGCCTATTGCACTGACTTTATCACTTTCTGGGATTCTGGGAGGCAGAGTTTCTGAAATGACTTACTTACGAAAAAAAAAAAAAAAAAAAAAGCTCATCAGAGCTTAGAGTCTGCTTTTTATAGCACACCAGTCCCCGCTTCCAAATTAGCAGCCCTTAATCTGCCACGGGACTGAAGTGCTGGTTAAACTGCTGGGCTGGGACTCTGACCATCCTGGAGCGGTGAGCTCTCAGAGCTGCGGGGGGGAGGGGGAGGCAGAGGGTAGGGGCACCAGGTGGGGATAGCAGGGCAAAGGCCCCTCCCCGAATCATTTCACCACTTGGAGCTGTTTTTCACTGAGATAAAGAGACACCTCCAGTTCCATCGTCACCTCCAGTTCCATCCATTTTGTCCCAAATGACACAATGTCACCTTATTTTTTTAATTGCAGAGTAGTATTCCATGGAATATATCTCCCATAACTTCTTCAGCCCGTCATCTGATGGTGGGCATCTAGGCTGCTCCCACTCTTTGGCTGTTGTGAATAGTGTAACTATAAACACAGGGGTGCATGTGCCCCTTCTAATTAGTGCTTGAGTGTCTACTAGATAAACGCCCAAGAGTGGTCTTGCTGGGTCATATGGTAAGTCCTTTCTTATTTGCTTGTTGTTGTTTTTTAATAAGAGAAAAAGTAGAAGAACTTTCCTAAGAATGTGTTTTTTCTTTCTTTTTTTAAATGTTTATTTATTCCCTTTTTGTTGCCCTTGTTTTATTGTTGTAGTTGTTATTGATGTCGTCATTGTTGGCTAGGACAGAGAGAAATGGAGAGAGGAGGGGAAGACAGAGAGGGGGAGAGAAAGACAGACACCTGCAGACCTGCTTCACCACCTGTGAAGCGACTCCCTGCAGGTGGGGAGCCGGGGGCTGGAACTGGGATCCTTATGCCAGTCCTTGCGCTTTGAGCCATGAGTGCCTAACCCAGTGTGCTACTACTGCCCAACTCCCTTTTCTTTCTTTTTTTTAATTGGGGAGATTAATAGTTTACATTCGACAGTAAAACATAATAGTTTGGTATATGTGTAACATTTCTCAGTTTTCTACATAACACTTTAACCACCACCCCCACCACCCCCCACCCCCGTCCTCTGCCATCATGTTCCAGGACTGCCCTGCCCCCCACCCCAGAGTCTTTTACTTTGGTGCAATACACCAACTCCAGTCCAAGTTCTGCTGTGTGTTTTCCCTTCTGTTCTTATTTTTCAACTTCTGTCCAAGAGTGAGATCATCCCATGTTCATCCTTCCTATGAACACATTTGCCTTCCATGCAGCTGGGAGAGGCCCAGGGCTCCAGAGACCCCCTCAGAAGTCACACCCTGTTCGAGCCCCCGGCTCCCCACCTGCAGGGGAGTTGCTTCACAGGCGGTGAAGCAGGTCTGCAGGTGTCTGTCTTTCTCTCCCCCTCTCTGTCTTCCCCTCCTCTCTGTCCTATCCAGCAACGACGACATCAATAACAACAATAATAACTACAACAAAAATAACAAGGGCAACAAAAGGGAAAATAAAATAATTTTTTTAAAAAAAAAGTTCTACCCTTTACAATTTGTGTCTCCCCTCCTCTCTGGTGTATAGATTTCCATTGAGAACTTACCAGTCAAGTCCAGCCAAGCCGGGGTCATGCACTCCCTGCTGTGTGGCTCTGGGGACATGACTCAACCCCTCTGAGGTGCAGGTTCAAAAGCCATCTGAGGAGAGGTGGGGAGAGAGACCACCTGGGCACTGCTTGGGGTGGGTGGGTGGATCTTGCATCCTAGAGTAAGACCTGAGCCTGCTCTGAACCCCAGAACCCCCCATCCTGCTTCCCCAGGGCAGGATCTTAGCAGCATGTGAGCACTGCCCCGCACTCAGAGCAGAGGGCGGTAGAGGGCTTGTGCGCAGGCCTTACTACTAAAACACCACTGCTTTCTTGCTTGTGAAATGAGAAGCTGAATGTTCTCTCAGAGGCACAGCCAGCCGGGCCTTCAGTAAAAGGGATGGGGGTGAGGGGTCTTGATACACTGCCTACACCTGGAGTGACCACCCTGGCCGTGAGCTTATTGGATAAATGACTGGCCCGTGATGCTCACAGCAGAGCCTCAAGGTCCCAGTAAAGCTGCGGTGGCCCGCCTCGCTGCCACCATTGGGTGACCCCATCAGACACCCAGATCTGCCCTGGTCTTCATCAGTTTAGGTTCCCTCTCTTTGCACCGATTTTCTAAAAGTGTCTAAAAGGCTGCTGTGGCTCCAGACATCACACCTCCCTTCAAGAAAGTAAGAAGAGGGAATGGAAGTAGACACGGCCATGTCTATGCCTTTAGTCAGGAAATCAGAAGAGGTCTGCAGAGTTCAGGCAACTTCTGCTGTCACTGTGTGGGGGAGTGTGTGTGTGTATGTGGCGGGGAGGAGCTGCATGCAGAAGGAGTGGATGAGAGCTGAGTGTGAGGTGGTCCTATGCCAGCAGAGGCCTTAGAGAGGGGAAGCTGTCTGGGGGCTGGTACTGGTCACCATGATGACAGGAAGCAAGGCTGGGACTGTCCCCAGGCCTCTCACCCGGGGACCCTGCTACTGGGTGAAGCCAGAGAGTGCACATGGGAGGTAAATCATCAGCTCCCCCGCCAACACACACACACACACACACACACACACACACACACACCTCTCTTTATCTCTCTTCTCTTTCCCTCTTTCCTTCTCACCTTCTTCCTTCCTTCCTGTTTCTCTTCTTCCTTCCTTCCTTCCTTCCTTCCCTCCTTCCTTCCTTCCTTTCTTTTTCAGAGCACTGCTCAGCTCTGGTTTATGGTGATGCAGGGAATTGAACCTGGGACTTTGGAACTCCAGTCATGAGTCACTTTGCATAACCATTATGCTTTTCCTCTGCCCTTTCTCCTTCCTTCCTTCCCTCCTTCCTTCCTTCTTTCCTCTCCCTCTACCTCTCCCTTTCTCTCTCTCTATTTATTTCACCAATAAGACAGAGATAAATTTAGTGAGGAGGGTGAGCTAGAAAGGGAGAGAGCAAAACAGACACCTCCAGACCTGCTTCACCACTTGTGAAGCAAACCCCCTGCAGGTGGGGAGCGGGGGCTCGAACCCTGGTCCTTGCACGGGTCCTTGTGCTCCATACTATGTGCATGTAACCAGGTGAGCTATGCCCAGCCCCTTTCTGGTTTTGTTCTCACTCTCTTTTCTTTCTCTTTCTCCTCCTACATTTATTTTTGTAGAGATACAGAGAACTTGAGAAGGAAAGATGAGATGGAGAGGGAGAGAGGATGAGAGACACCTGCATCCCTGCTTCATCACTCATGGAGCTTCCCCCCTGCAGGTGGGGACCAGGGGCTTGAAGCCGGGCTCATGATAATGAGTGTGTTCAACCAGGTCCACCACCACCCAGCCCTCAAAATACCATAGTCGGGGAGTCAGGCAGTAGGTAGCGCAGCGGGTTAAGCGCATGTGGCACAAAGCGCTAGGACCGGCATCAGGATCCCGGTTCGAGCCCCCGGCTCCCCACCTGCAGGGGTGTCGCTTCACAGGCGGTGAAGCAGGTCTGCAGGTGTCTGTCTTTCTCTCCCCCTCTCTGCCTTTCCCTCCTCTCTCCATTTCTCTCTGTCCTATTTAACAAGGACATCACCACCAACAACAATAACTACAATAAAACAACAAGGGCAACTAAAAGGAATAAATAAATGAATAAATATTTTTAAAAATACCATAGTCACCCACATCTGACCCTTCCCCTTGCTCCCCAGTCTCAGCCCTGCCAGCCTCAGCTTTCTCTAGAATTCCCAGATACCCTCACTCAGAAGAGTTTTTTTGCAATTATATTTATTTATTTGATAGAGACAGCCAGAAATTGAGAGGGAAGGGGAAGATAGGAGGAAGAGACATACCTGCAGCCCTGCTTCACCACTCACAAAACTTTCCCCCTGCCGGTCGGGACCAGGGGCTTGAACCCAGATCCTTGCATATTGTAGCATGTGCACTCAACCCCCTCCTGGCCCCCAGAAGAGATTTTTTTTAATTAACTGATGAAAGAAAGGATAGCCTCACTGTGGCACTTGAGGTGCTGGGGATCGAACCCAGGACCCCATGCTTGAGAATCCAGTGTTCTCAGTTTCTGCACCACCTCCCAGCCGCTCGGGTGCTGGGAGTGGGAAGGTTTCAAACAATCTGTCACAGGACTTGGAAGCCATCTGTGTTCTGGGGACGCTGAAACCTGCACCTGCTTTGTCAGCATGGCTTCTTCAGAGACCTCCGGGCCAGGGTAACAGTCAGGGATAACAGCTGCCTCATCTCGCTGAGTCCTCCAGGGCTGTGGGGCAGCTGGGGCCTCGGCCAGATGCTCTGACCCTCACAGTAAGGACATTCAGGGGGACAGACTGGTGCCCAGAAACTTGAAAGAATTCCACTACCTGGAAGGCTGTATGAGGAATCCTGAATTCATGGACGGAAAGTGTAAAGTAAGAACAGGAAGGGAAACGCAAAGCAGAACTTGGACTGGGTTTGGTGTCTTGCACCAAAGTAAAGGACTCTGGGGTGGGGGTGGCTTTTAGGTCCTGGAATGTGATGGTGGAGGAGAACCTAGGTTGAGATGGGAAAAGTATTCTGCAGAATACTGAAATATTACTCATGTACCAACAACTGCATTTACTGTACACCATTAACCACCCAATAAAAAATAAAATAAAAATGGAATTACCTTATGACCCAGCAATACCACTCCTAGGCACTTATTCAGTGGACACTCAAACATTAGTTAGAAGGGCCATGTGCACCCCTATGTTCACAGCTGCATTATTCACAAGAGCCAAAGAGTGGAAGTAGCCAACATGGCCATCAACAGATAAATGGATTAAAAAAAAAATTGGGAGTCAGGCAGTAGCACAGCAGGTTAAGCACAGGTGGCGCAAAGCACAAGGACTGGCATAAGGATCCCTGTTCGAGCCCCCAGTTCCGCACCTGCAGGGGAGTCGCTTCACAGGCGGTGAAGCAGGTCTGCAGATGTCTGTCTTTCTCTCCCCCTCTGTCTTCCCCTCCTCTCCCTATTTCTCTCTGTCCTATCCAACAACGACCGACGACAACAATAAAACAACAAGGGCAACAAAAGGGAATAAGTAAATAAATAAATATTTTTTTAAAAAGTATGAGCTATATATTGCATGGAATGCTACTCTACCACCAAAAAGAAGATACTGTATCTTTTGGGACAAAATGGATAGGACTGGAGGTGATGCTGCTTAGTGAAATAAACAAAAAGATGAAAGACAACTACTGGATGGTTCCACTCATATTGGAATCTAGAGATCTGACTCACATGAACTTGTAAAAAAAAAAAAATTCAAACAAAACAGAAGCAAGGAAGCTGTTGGTAAGACTTGTGAGAACTCCAATGGTTAACTTTGGGAGGCGGGAAGGTGGGAATATGGAACTTTCATGGTGCGTGTGGTATGGAACTAGACACTGTAATCTTACAACCGTGTAACAAACTATTAATAATAATAACAAAAGAAAGACAACTACCAGATAGTTACTCAGGTGGTTATCTTGGGGAGGTGGGAAGGTGGAGAAACAGAACTCTGGTAGTGGGACCTTGTCATCTTACAATCCAGTAACCCACTGTTTATCACAAATAAATTATATAGAAGAAAGAAAGAAGGGGAGGGAGAGAGAGAATTTCTCAGTGAAAAGAGAGGGCCACAGAACATGCAGAAACACAAAAAGAGAAGAGGAAAAGAGAAGTTTCTGGAGTGTGCAAACTATCTGTCGGACGGACGATGCGGCCTACCTGGTGTGGGGAGCAGCCCCTGCTGACAATAGTGGTCGGTGAGGTCAACCCGGTTGGTGACTCCCACAGGTCACAGCTGCCACCCCGCAGATTTCCTCAGCTATTCTTCTGTTCTATTCTGAGCCCTGGGCAGCCCCTGGCCCAGCGTGAGGGTGTCTGGCTAGAGTGGGGAGAAGGGTACCCATGGTGAGAGGTCCATCTGTCCCCGGCAGCAGGTGAGTAGTGTTTCTCTATCTCGTTCAAATATTTTTCCTCCCATTTGCCAATCTGGGTACCGAGTAAGGAATAAGGGCACTCAGCCATTTGAGGATCAAAGTGATTCTAGTGTAAATCTTTCTAGTTGAACCCAACTGTAGAATTCTTGTGAAAACAGCCATTACAGCACTATATGAATAAACTCAGATCTGTGCGATGATGCTTTATTTAGCCTTAGGGACACTTTCAGCAAAGAGTTTCAAGGAATAAACAAATGAAGAAAGGAAAAGAGGGCAGGGTAGGCAGCATAATGGTTATGCAAAGAGACTCTCAAGCCTGAGGCTCCTAAGTCCCAGGTTCAATTTCCTGCACCACTATCAACCGGAGCTGAGCAGTTCTCTGGTAGGAAAAAGAAAAAGGGGGGGGGGGGTGATATTGAGGTTTTGGGTTTTTTATTCAAGGTCTTTTCTTTCTAAGTTAATGATTTTATTTATTTATTTATTTATTTGGTGGCTTTGATTTAGGAGATTATAAATGTTTTAGAAGTACATTTTCAGGGGGTCGGGTGGTGGCTCACCAGGTTAAACGCACATAGTAGGAGGTATAAGGACCAGTGCAAGGATCCCAGTTCAAGCCCCCAGCTCCCCACCTGCAAAGGAGTCACTTCACAAGCAGTGAAGCAGGTCTGCAGGTGTCTATCCTTCTCTCCCCCTCTCTATATACCCTCCCCTCTCAATTTCTCTCTGTCTTATTGAAGAAGGAAAAAAAAAGCCGCAGGAAGCAGTAGATTTGTAGTGCTGGAACCAAACCCCAGCTACTAGAGATAAATACATACATACATACATACATACATACATACATACATACATACATACATTTCCACTTCTCCATCATGTGTCAGCAGGCCTTGACCCTCCCACATAATCACTAATATTTTTTTCTTCAACACATCCCAGGACCCTGCACAATCACACCCTCCCCTCCTCCCCCACCTTCAGTCTCCCTTCATAACCTCAGTTCTGCGGGCCTGGACCAAAGGCTTATCTTCACTTGTTTGTTTGTTTGTTTGTTTTTATCACTGAGGCTTGGTGCCTGCACTATGAATCCACTGCTCCTGTGGCCATTTTTTTTCGTTTTTTTTTTCTTTTAATTGGATAGGAAAGAGAGAAATTGAGAGGGGGGGAGATAGAGAGGGAGAGAGAAAAAGAGACTCCTGCAGACCTGCTTGTGAAGAGACCCCCCCCTGCAGGAATCCTTGAACTAGAATCCTTGAGCGGGACCTTGTGCTTCATATTATGTGCACTTAACCAGGTGCACTGCCTCCCAGCCCCCTCTTCATTTTATTTTGCTTGTTACTTTGCTGCTTTTTTTTTTTTTGAGAGAGAGAGAGAGAGAGTGGGGGGACATTCGGTATTTTCCTTCTGTGTAAATTCCTTTAGGATTTCTTGTAGGACTGGTTTAGTGGGAGTGGATTCCCATAAATGCTGCTGATCTGATCTGTCTCTAATCACTACTTCAAAGCAGACTGATAACCTAGCTAGACAGAATAGTTCTGGCTAGAGTGCTTTCCATTCAAAAACTCAGATATGTCCTGCTAGTCCTTTCTAGCTTTTACAGCTTCTGTTAAGAAGTCAGCTGATTGTTCTATGGGAGCTCCCTGGAATGTGATGCTACTTTTTCTCTAGATACTTTTAACCTTCTCCCTTTATCTTTTGTCTTTGTCCTTTTCCTCACTACGTACTTCAGTGAGCTTAGATCTGGGTTTTTCTTGGAGTTCTTGTTAGTTTCCTGGATCTGAAGTTCTAGCTTGTGCTCACCCACTTCAATTTGGGGGAAAATATTTGTGTAATATTTCTTCAAATATGAATTCTGTCACTTTTTCTCTGTGTTACCCCTATGATGCAAATGATATTTCTCTTGATGTTCCATAAGTGTCTTCTATTGTCTTTGTTTCTTTCATTTTTTTAAATTTCTATTGGATTTTTGTTTAAAGATTCTATTTATCTATTAAGGGAAAGATACAAGGAGATAGAGAAAGAACCAGACATCACTCTGGTACATGTACTGCCAGGGATTGAACTCAGAACCTCATGCTTGAGAGTCCAACTCTACTCATTACGACACCTCCTGGACCACTAATTTCTACTGGCTTTGTTTAGATAACTTCTACTTTGTCTTCCTACTCACCACCTCAACTTTTGACCCTTGACTTTCTGCCAGTGTACACTTATACCATATTTTTTAAGATCACTTATTGTATTCTTTTTTGTTTGTTTGTTTTTAGTTGTTTGTTTTTTGTCTCCAGGGTTATCACTGGGGCTTGGTGCCTGCACTATGAATCCACTGCTTCTGGTGTCCATTTTTTCAACTTTTTTTTTATATAGGACAGAGAGAAATTGAGACAGGAGATAGAGAGACACCTGCAGACCTGCTTCACCACTGGTGAGGTGACGCCCCTGCAGGTGGGACATTGGAGGCTTGAACTGGGATCCTTGCGCAGGTCCTTGCACTTCTTACTATGTATGCTTAATGCATACATACAGTGTGCCACCACCTGGCCCCTTGACTGTAATCTTTATCACACTAATTTCTGTTTGGCTTCTCTCATATTTTCTCTTTGCTGACATTTTCTTCCTTCTAATTTGTTCTAAATGACTTTAAGATTTATTTAGTTATTAGCATGAAAGAGTTGAGAGAAAGAACCAGATCATCACTCAGGTACATGTATCGCTAGGGACCAAAGCTTGAGAGCTTAACATTTTATTCACTGCACCACCTCCCTGGTTACCTATAAAACTTCTCATTTCAGTGGGCATCCTTGGGATTGAGTTCTTATTCAGGACTGTTGAGTTTGGGGATTTTCTCAAGCTTTGTTGGCCCATCATTGTAGACAATATCCTCTGTGTTATGATTGTGTTTGAGTCTCCATGGGAACCAGGGCCTATCGTCTGTGACTGAGCAAGTCTGGGCAGTAATCAATAATTTGCAGTCAGATGTGATTGGATAAGGCTGTAGCATGGAGGTTCTGCTAAAGCAGAAGTTTGAGATTGCAGACTCACTAAAGGCTGGTGGGAGGCCAGACTCCAGCAAGCTGTGCCCAGTAAGTAGAGGCTTTCTCCATGACTCCACCCTTGAGGTCTATTATTAAGGAAACAATTCCAAGATGGCTGCCTTCAAGCTGTCATGAGCCTCTGAAAGACTGGCACTGCATTTCCCATACAATTTACAGCTTTCGCTTCCCTTTTCTCAGTGCTGCAAACTGGTAGGTACAAAATTTGAATGGAGGTAGTCCAGGAGGTAGGTCAACTGCACATAGTGTGAAGTGCAAGTTCTCATGCAAAGATCCAGGCTCAAGCCCCCGGCTCCCCACCTACAGGGGGTCACTTCACAAGTGGTGAAGCAGGTCTGCAGGTGTCTTTCTCCACATCTTCCCCCTCCTCTTTCAATTTCTCTGTCCTCTCCAATAAAAATGTCCTCCAAGAGCAGTGGATTTATAGTGCTGGCACCAAGCCCCAGCAATAACCCTGGAGGCAAAAAAATAAAAAATAAAAAATTGAATAGGGGGGAGTCGGGCGGTGGCGCAGTGGGTTAAGCGCACATGGCGCAAAGCGCAGGGACCGGAGTAAGGATCCCGGTTCGAGCCCCCGGCTCCCCACCTGCAGGGGAGTCGCTTCACGGGCGGTGAAGCAGGTCTGCAGGTGTCTATCTTTCTCTCCCCCCTCTCTCTCTGTCTTCCCCTCCTCTCTCCATTTCTCTCTGTCCTATCCAACAACAAAGCAACGTCAACAATGGCAGTAATAACCGCAACAAGGCTGCAACAACTAGGGCAACAAAAACGGGGGAAAATGGCCTCCAGGAGCGGTGGATTCATGGTGCAGGCACCGAGCCCAGCAATCACCCTGGAGGAGGAAAAAAAAAAATTGAATAGGATTGTGATGGTGATACTTCATTTCCACCTGCCCTTTGCTTGCTTAACTGAAGCTTTGTGTCTTACGCTTTTCTTCCTGAAGCTGGCTTATTTTTGTGTAGAAGAGGTGATAGAACATAGCAGCAGGCTGCTTGGGGAGGCTTGGAGCTAGGCAAGGTGATGTCCAGAAGGCTTTTCTTTTTTACGTTTGCTACATGAATCCCAGTGTGTCATCACTGCTGGGCTCTTGGCCTATGTTGTTGCAGTAGCTTATCTGAGATCTGTGCTCACGTCTATGGAGGGTTCTGCATGTATGTGGGGGTTTTGTCGTTGCTGCAGAAAAGGAAAACAGAACCTGCTATCCGCCACTATCCAGTCCCTTTTAGATTATGTTTCCCCTTTCAATCTCAAAAAGGGAGAGAAGCAGAGGGGAGAAACACCACAGCACTACACCACCCTTCAAGGAGTTCCCTGTCCTATGTAATGCACGTACCCGGTACGCGCATGCGCTGTTGGAGTCCGGGGTCTTGCACATGCTCTAGTGTTCACTCTGCCAGAGGAGCTCGCTCCCAGATCATCCATCCACCTTTTGTTTTTATTTCTTTGTTGGGGAATCAATGGTCCTTCCCCCGCCCCCCAGCAGGGCTTTGCTGGGGTTTCTCTCCAATGTGATTCTACTGCACTTGGTAGATTCTCTATTTATTTATTTATTTATTTTTAATTATATTTTATTTATTTACTGCACAGAGACAGCCATAAATCAAGAGGGAGAGATAGAGAGGGGGAGAGACAAACAGATATACCTGCAACACTGCTTCACCACTCACAAAGCTTTCCCCTTGCAGGTGGGGACTCGGGGCTTGAACCTGGGTCCTTGCACATTGTTAACATGCGTGCTCAGCCAGGTGTGCCATCACCCAGACCCGACTCTCTTGTTATTTTTTCCCCAGGTAAAGAATGAAAAGGAGAGACGACACCGCAGCACGTCTGCACTGCTCATCAAGCCTCCCTCCCCCTTGGAGGATGCTCCCAGGCATTACCAGGGGTCTGAGCCTACATCCTCCTGCAGGGTAAAGTATGTGGCAGCCAGGTGAGCTGTCTCCTCACACAGACCACGTTGTTTAGTAGAACTGCTCAGAAACTTGAACCACACCCCCGAGTGTCACTAGGTTAGCTCCTTCTGGAATGCCAGTCGGCTGGTGCAATCTTTCCTGCTAATTCAGCGGGTAACTCCCAGATGCCAATGTGAGCAGTCCCTTCACAATGGAGTGAAGAGGGCACAGCTCAGGGGTAGAGCATTTGACTGCACAATGGGGTGATAACCGTGCCATGAGAAGCCCACCCGTGAGACAGAATGGCACCCCAGGCTTGAGGCTCCTATTTCAGGACAGAGATGCCCCCTACCCCCGCACCATGACTGCTTCTGGGGGCAAGCACAGACACAGCACAGTTTTCAAAATGGGTGACTTGTCTCCAGAAACGTGGTGACACCCTTCATGCTTCCAGAGAGCTCCTGCCTGCAGTGGATGCTACAAGACCATAAAGTGTGAGGTCTCTGTCCCATGCCAGGGGGTGCGGGGGTAGGGGGCATCTCTGTCCTGAAATAGGAGCCTCAAGCTGGGGTGCCTGGCGGCGGGTCACTGGACAACTCCCTTGACCTGGAAAATCCAGGCATGATGGTATTTCACTCCCAGGGCTTGTTGCAAAGGTTAGAAGCTCCCATGGCTGAAAGGTCTCAGTGGCTCTTCAGCACAGAGATGGTACTTAGGGTAATGAACCACCAGCCCGCCATTTTTGTTTGTTTGTTTGCTTATTGACTTGTTCATTGACAGACCTCTCTCTAGCGCTTAACACTACACCTGGCATATTTTGGGCACTGAATAAGTTTTTTGTTGCTATGATAGCTAGCTGGCTTCATCACTCTAATGAGCATTATACTACCAGTCATAGAAATTTTTACATTTTGGAGCAAAAGGGACATGATGAGGCAGAATACTGTACATATTCTGCCCTTGCTATAGTTTATAGTTGTCCTTGCTATAGTTTATTTCACCGTTTTTCTGTTTCCCTAACTGATCTGTTTGTACAAAGCCAGTGCAAAAGGCACAGCTAGTCTTGAAATGATTTCCCAGTCTTACTTGACTCATTGTCTCTCTGCCGTGTTGCCACATTACTTTTCTTTCTTTTTTTTTAAATTAATTTCTTTATTGGGGAATTAATGTTTTACATTCGACAGTAAATACAATAGTTCGTACATGCATAACATTTCCCAGTTTTCCATATAACAATACAACCCCTACTAGGTCCTCTGTCATCCTTCTTAGACCTGTATTCTCCCCACACCCCACCCCAGAGTCTTTTACTTTGGTGCAATACGCCAATTCCAGTTCAGGTTCTACTTGTGTTTTCTGATCTTGTTTTTCAACTTCTACCTGAGAGTGAGATCATCCCATACTCATCCTTCTGTTGCTGACTTATGTCACTTAGCATGATTTTTCTGCGCTCCATCCGGGATCTAGCCCCCCATTTTTATATTGTCTCTTCCTCCTTCTTTACCTCCAGGGTTACTGCCGGGGCTCAGTGCCAGCACTATGAATCCACTCACTGCTCATGCAGCCATTTATTCCATGTTATTTGATAGGACAGAGAGAAATGGAGAGAGGAGGAGAAGACAGAGAGGGAGAGAGAAAGACAGACACCTGCAGATCTGCTTCACCGCTTGAGAAGCTTCCCCCCTGCAGGTGGGGAGCGGGGGCTCGAACCAGGATCCTTAAGCAGGTCCTTCGCTTAACACTATGTGTGCTTAAACCAGTGCACCGCCCGGCCCTGAGCCCGCCATTTTCAAACGTTTGGGGGCTCTTTTTGGCATGCCATGACTTTACACCTGAGAAGGAGAAAGAGGAGGAGGAGGAGCAGGAGGAGAAGGAAGAGAAGGAGACTCCATCCCACGTGTTATGCACTTGGTTCTGGGGACTTGAACCTGGGTCCTCATGCATGATGAGATAAAAGCTCTTAAAGAGCTTTTGCTTGCTTGCTTATTTTTGTTTTTTTAACTTTATTGAGGGGTTAATGTTTTACAGGACAGTTGTTGACACATGGGCTCAGTCTTGCATCTCCCTGTGGCAGGAGTCTGCAAACACATCCCCCCCCCCAGCTTAGGTCCTTTTCCACCAATTTGCACCAGGACCCCAAAATCCCCTCCCACCAGCCCTATGCCCTCCTCCTTCCCCTGATTTTTTAAAAATAGATTTATTTATTTATTTTCCCTTTTATTGCCCTTGTGGTCTTTTTTATTGTTGTTGTAGTTATTACTATTGTTGTTATTGATGTTGTTGGATAGGACAGAGAGAAATGGAGAGAGGAGGGGAAGACAGAGAGGGGGAGAGAAAGATAGACACCTACGGACCTGCTTCACCAATTGTGAAGCAGCGTCCTTGCAGGTGGGGAGCCGGGGCTGCAACCGGGATCCTTACGCCAGTCCTTGCGCTTTGTGCCACCCGTGCTTAACCCACTGTGCTACTGCCCGACTCCCCTTCCCCTGATTTTTTATGTAAAATAAATCTACCTGCTTTGGTGCAATAGACACCAGCCAATGCACTCGGCGGCCTCCCCCCCTTCTGTTTTTTAATTAGATAGCACAGAGAGAAACTAAGAGGGGGGGAGATAAGGAGAGAGACAGAGACACCTTCAAGCCAGCTTCATCACTCCTGAAGCACCCCCTACCTCTGCCACAGGTGGGGAGTGGGGGCTAGAACCCTGTCCTTGCACATAGTAACATGTGCATTTGTCCACGTGCACCACCACCTACCCCCTTCTTCATTTACTCTTTATTTAAGGTTGTTTTTTCTTCCGTTCTTTGATTTTTTTTTTAATATTTTATTTATGGGGGTCGGGCGGTGGCGCAGTGGGTTAAGCGCACGTGGCGCAAAGCGCAAGGACCAGCATAAGGATCCCGGTTCCAGCCCCCGGCTCCCCACCTGCAGGGGAGTCGCTTCACGGGCGGTGAAGCAGGTCTGCAGGTGTCTGTCTTTCTCTCCCCTTCTCTGTCTTGCCCTCCTCTCTCCATTTCTCTCTGTCCTATCCAACAACAAAGCAACGTCAACAATGGCAATAATAACCTCAACGAGGCTGCAACAACTAGGGCAATAAAAAGGGGAAAAATGGCCTCCAGGAGCGGTGGATTCATGGTGCAGGCACCGAGCCCAGCAATAACCCTGGAGGAAAAAAAAATTATTTATTTATTCCCTTTTGTTTCCCTTGTTGTTTTATTGTCGTAGTTGATGCCACTGTTGTTGGATAGGACAAAGAGAAATGGAGAGAGGAGGGGAAGAAAGAAGGGAGTAGAGAAAGATAGACACCTGCAGACCTGCTTCGCCACCTGTGAAGCGACTCCCCTGCAGGTTGGGAACCAAGGGCTTGAACCAGGATCCTTACACCAATCCTTGTGCTTTGCACCACCTGCACTTAACCCACTGAGCTACCTACCACCCGACTCCCCTGTTCTTTGATTTTAAAAGATCTACTAGCTGGAAACCTTAAAGGTTCCAGAAATATTGGGGGGGGTCCCTGTCGGGAAAAATGTCCAGGAACTAAACCCAGCCCAGGGTTTGGGGGAGGGGGGTGGGGGTGTTGTGTGCTTCCTGTGTGTCTCTTGGGAGGGGCTGATTTCTGCCCGGAGGGAAAAAAGAAAATGGGAACAAGGTGGGGCCAGAAATGACACCGCTTCCTGAGGCACAGAAATAGGTCTGCAGAGAGGGTAGCCACAGAGGGGACCCAAGAATGTGAGAATGTGTCGCCTGGGGGGAGGGGTGGCCCTTCAACTCTCCGGTCCAAGCTGGGTCTTTGGAAATAACCCCAAGTTATTCAGAATCTGGTCACGTGATCCCAGAGGCCCCTCCCTGGGGTGCTCCTGGGTCGGTCACCTGGTTCTGTGGCTTTGTCCCTGCGTTTGTTTTTTTCCTTTTTCTGCAGGGCTCACCACCCAGTCGCAGCTGCAGCCAATGACCCCAAGTCTGAGGACGCCAGGTGAGCAGATTCCCCACCACCCCGCTAGAGAACACCTGCCTGGGCTCTGGGTTCTCCTCAGGGGAGTGGATTAGAGAGACTTCACTCTCCCCTTTCTGCTTTGGTCCATTCTCTTACAGTTGTCTGGTTGGCTTTTTGCTATGTCAGTATCACTTGACTGAGGGCACCTTGGTTGAAAGGACTGTTGTCGCCACGAGTGATGTAACACAAAATTATAAATAAGGCTCTTGCCAGGCTGCCATTTCAGAGAAGGTCTACCAGACACCCCCAGGTTTAAGACATTTCCAAGTGCAGAAACAAGGAGTGGGGTAGTGGCACATCTGGTTGAGCGCACGTTACAATGTGCAAGGATCCAGGTTTAAGCCCCCCCCCCCAGCCTCCAGCCCCCTGTCCCCACCTGCTGTGGTGAAGCAGGTCTGCAGGTGTCTCTCTGTTTCTCTCCCTCCCCCTCCACTCTCAACTTCTGGCTATCTCTATCCAATAAATAAATAGATAATTTTAATTTAAAAAAAAGATTATAGGCCAGAGCCCATTCGCATTGACTGCCCTGAGTCCGTGAATCCACTGCTCTGGACCCCCTGGACCGCCCCAACCCAGTTTCCCACCCTTTGAAAACACTCAGAGCAATGTCCCTGCATCAGTTTTTGCTGGAGCCAATCACCTGCCATGCCTGGAACAGGGATCATACCCAAATCACCCTCAGCCCCAATAATCACGAAGTTCATATCTACAAGAAGAACAGGGCCAGTGGGTGAAAGCTTGTGAACTCAAGGAGCACAATGGACACATCACAGGAATGGACTGGGCTCCCAAGAGCGACTGCAATGCCTGTGTCTGGAGTCACAAGGATGGCATGTGGCAGCCAACCCTGGTCATCCGAGAATTAATCCCACTGCCACCTTTGTCAAGTGGCCCCCGCTCAGGAACAAATTTGCCATGAGGAGTGGAGCACGACTAATTTGTTTGTTACTTCGAATCTGAAAATGACTAGTGGGTCAGCAAGCACATTAAAAAGCTGATTTGCAGGTGGCGTGAAGCGCAAGGACCGGAGTAAGGATCCCGGTTCAAGCCCCCGGCTCCCCACCTGCAGGGGAGTCGCTTCACAGGCGGTGAAGCAGGTCTGCAGGTGTCTGTCTTTCTCTCCCCCTCTCTGTCTTCCCCTCTTCTCTCCATTTCTCTCTGTCCTGTCCAACAACATCAACAACAACTATAATAAAACAACAAGGGCAACAAGAGGGAATAAATAAATAAATATTAAAATAAAAAATTTAAAAAGCCGATTTGCTCCACCGCGCACAGCTTGAACTGGCATCCCAACAATGAGCTGCTGGCAGCAGGCTCCTATGGCTTCAAGGGCAGAGTGTTTCCCGCCTACATCAAGGAAGAGGACAAGAAGCCCACCAGCCAGCATGCCCTGGGGCAGCAAGGTGCCTTTCCGCCGACTGATGTCTGAGTCTGGCGGCAGTGGAGCTGGCGGCTGGGTGCACAGTGCCAGCTCCTCCGCCAGTGGCAGCCATGTCTGTGTCGGACACCTCCAGAAGCAGGTCTGACAGGCCCCCGCAGATGGTGTGCCGTCACCGTGCTCCTGTCTGCAGATCATGGGTGAAAGTGTTGGTTTTTGTTTTGTTTTCTTCTTTCAAATAGCAGTGACCTGCAGTTTTTCATTTTTGTTTTTGTTTGTTTCTGCTATTTCATTCCATACTTCTTGACCAAAATGTCTTTTTAAGTAGTTGATTATGAAAAAGTGGCACAATAACTTAAAGGGTGGGGAAGTGTGTAAGTTGTCTGCTAAGACAATTTAAAAGGCTGAATGTGAAAAAAAAATTACAAAAGGTCCCTCCGTGTGAGCGACCATCCTCTTAAATCCTGTACCCCTCACACCTGGGCCAGCTTCCCATTGGCCAGCTGGAAACGCCAGGTGTGGTTCCCTCCCCAGACTCCTCCCACAGTATGCAGCCCTTGTGCTGGATCAGGGCAGAGAGCCACTCCCAGACTTGAAGGAAATATATAAATGCAATAAACTATTTACCCCATCAATCTGACATAGGACCAATATATATATATATATACATATATTTACATTTAGCACAGGAACCTGCGTAACCTCTGAGTCCCTGTCAGCCTGAGCTCACAGTCCCTGGTCACAGCTGTGAACATTCTAGGCTGTTCTCATTTCAGGATCAGGCTTCCTACAGGCAGAGCAGGCTGACCTAGCCTCCCTTCAGAGAAGGGGAGTCCCTACCATTGCTAGTTCACAGTGAGTTATGGCAGAACCAAGTACTTGCATCTCGGGTGGGGTGTGGGGGACATCTGCACACACACACACACACACACACACACACACACACACATACACAGCAACTGGCTGGGAAAGCAGATCTCAGGCCTGGCCCAGAGTCAGCATCAGAGTCCACAGGAGACACTAAGAAAATATTTTGTCATGGTCTGGGAGGTGGTGCAGTGGATGAAGCCTTGGATTCTCAAGCATGAGGTCCTGAGTTCAATCCCTGGCAGCACATGGACCAGAATGATGTCTGGTTCTTCCTCTCTCGCTCTCCTATCTTCATGAATAAATAAATAATTCTTTAAAAAAAAAAAGAAAGAAAATATTTTGTCTAGGCTGAGGGTGAGGGTGTTTGGCAGAAGATTGAGAAATTTTGCACATGTATCAATAGTTGTATTTGCTGTAAGCCATTAATTCCCCTTAATTAAAAAAATAGTAAAAATTGTTTCTTCATATTTACTTATTTTCTTTACCAGAGCAGTGGACTTCTGGTGGTGCAGAGGATTGAAGCTGGGAACTTGAATCTATGTACTCCATGGAATACTACTCTGCAATAAAAAAAGATAATAGTGTGTGCTTTAGGACAAAATGGATAGAACTGGAGGTGACTATGTTTAAAGGAATGAATACAGAGAGGAAAGACAACTACCATGGCATACAGAGAACTGAAAGACATAAACTTGCAAAGAAAAATTAAAAAACAAACAAACAGGGGGGTCGGGCGGTGGCGCAGTGGGTTAAGCGCATGTGGTGCAAAGCACAAGGACCGGCATAAGGATCCCAGTTGGAGCCCCCGGCTCCCCACCTGCAGGGGAGTCGCTTCACAGGCGGTGAAGCAGGTCTGCAGGTGTCTGTCTTTCTCTCCCCCTCTCTGTCTTCCCCTCCTCTCTCCATTTCTCTCTGTCCTATCCAACAACAAACAACATCAACAATGGCAATAATAATAACCACAACGAGGTTACAACAACAAGGGCAACAAAAGGAAAAAATGGCCTTCAGGAGCGGTGGATTCATGGTGCAGGCACCGAGCCCAGAAATAACCCTGGAGGGGAAAAAAAAAAAAAAAACCATGGTCTGGGAGGTGGTGCAGTAGATAAAGCACTGGACTCTCAAGCATGAGGTCCTGAGTTCAATCCCCAGCAGCACATGTACCAGAGTGATGTCTGGTTCTTTCTCTCTCTCCTCCTGTCTTTCTCTTGAATAAATAATAAAATCTTTTTTAAAAAATCATCTGTTCTCTAAAATTTTTTTAAAAACACCCTGTTTCCAAGATTTTGTGAGAACTATGGAGATTATCCGTTATCACTGGAAGGGTGGGAAGATGGGAACAGAACTTTGTTGGTGGGTATGGTATGGAACTAGACCCTGTGATCTTACAATTCTATGACCTACTCTTAATCATAAATAAAAACAATTTAAGGGGGGGTAGGGAGTCTGGCGGTAGCACAGCAGGTTAAGCGCAGGTGGCACAAAGCTCAAGTACCAGCCTAAGGATCCCGGTTCGAGCCCCCGGCTCCCCACCTGCAGGGGAGTCACTTCACAAGCGGTGAAGCAGGTCTACTGTCTGTCTTTCTCTCCCCTTCTCTGTGTCTTCCCCTCCTCTCTCCATGTCTCTCTGTCCTATCCAAGATCAACAACATCAATCATAACTACAACAATAAAACAAGGGCAACAAAAGGGAGTAAAGAATAAATAAATAATTTTAAAGGGGGGGCACATGTGAGTGCTCTCATTGGGGCTACAGGAGGAACAAAGGTGGCACCTCTGGGTCTGTCCCCTTCCACCAAGGGACCCACTTCAGGTTCCCAGCTCCAGCCCTCTCTCTCCTCTGGAGACACAGGTATCCCTGGCACCCCAGTGGAGAGTCTGGCCTTCAGCTCAGCAGCCCAGCAGAGTTCATTTGCTTTCCTTCTCTTCCTGAGATTTGACCTGTTTTGAATTTCAAATAGCAACCTAGCGTGGCCTGGGGAGTTACACCTGGCGTGCTGCAGATGAACCGCTGGTTCAGAGATGAGGGAAGTGGGGCTATGGAGTAGCTGCAGCTGTGTTTCTCTCCTCTCCTATCCTCTCCTCTCCCAGGTCAACTAGGAATACCAAAGGAGACCACCTGGGACCACAACAAGGCAGGACTAGAACAACTTCAGGAAGCCACCAAATCACTGGTGAGTGCAAACACTGGTAGCTCGTGGACAAGAGGAGCCTAAGAGAGATTAAGTTGCTGGTAACAGTCCAACAGTTTACCAGTTGAGGTACCGCCTCCAGTCTGTTTCACCAACAAAAAAGACAGCTGAAGGGAGGAGAGGACTCCCCTAAGACTCACCAAATGCAACTGTGAGTCTCCATTGCTACTGCCCTCAGAGGCTGGAGCAGCAGGGGGAGGCCCTGTGCCTCCGGGGACACCAGGGGACAGAGAACTGACCAGGAAACTCAGGAGAAGAGCTACTCCTTGGTGGCCTAGCAGTGGAGCTGTATAGTGGAAGCCTTTCCATGTTGTCCTGATGAGAACATGGTGAGTAGTTGCCTCAGAACCTACAGATTATAAATGGGACTAGTTTAGAAACTCACAGGGCCCAGCAGTGCTGCCTGGCTTGGCAGAGAAGCTGAATTGAGCCTGGAGCTTTGGATCCTTGGAATGTGAGTGTCTCTTTGCATAACCACTGTATTATCTCTCCCCCTTGGTCAGGAGTGAAGCCTACTAAGAAGCCTGCTTAAAGTTTAACTTATAGTTCCCATAGCCTACAGGGAAGAAAAGGAACAAAAGAGGCTTTTAAGTGATTGAGCTCCAACTCAGGGATTAAAATACTATTGAAACAACTGTCAACTTCCACAACTGTGAACCCTATAATTACCTTACTTAGACACAAGTCAATCCAGGCAAGAGTGATCAGTAATTTGAAAAGTACTGAGAGAGGGACCTCATAACATACTACATAGAATGATTAAACCAACAAGAAGAAATACTAGAGAAATGAACCAGGACAAGAGTCCAGCTAAAAGCCCCCCCAAAGGTTGAAGCACAAAATGATGAGATCAACATCCAAACGCTAGTTAAGGAAATAATCACAGGAATGAGTAAAGAGTTTGAAAGAATTGTCGTCAGAAATGCAGAAACAACAAATGAGACCCTGGAAGAAAACACTAATTATCTCAAGGTTATTAGAGAGCTGAAAGCAGAAATAGCTGAGCTAAGAACACAACTTGCTGAACAAGCTAAAACAGTATCAGAATAGGGTAACAAAATAGATGAACTTCAGAAAACAGTAGAGGGGAGAGAGAATAGAATAAATGAGGCTGGAGACAGAACTAGCAAGATCAAGGACGAATTAGAGACAACTAGAAAAGAAGTAAGAGATCTCAAAAAGAGATTAAGAGATGCTGAAAACAACAACAGAGACTTATGGGAAGACTTCAAAAGAAATAATATACACATTGTATTATTAGCTTACCAGAGGAAGAAAGAGAGGGAGGGGAAGAAAGCATTCTTCAGGACATAATAGCTGAGAACTTCTCTCGTCTAGACAACATCAAAGACATAATGGTTCAAGAAGCCCAGAGGGTCCCAAACAGAATTAACCAAGACTTAGAGACACCAAGACACATCATATTTAGGATGGAAAGGAATAAGGATAAAGAAAGGATCCTGAAAGCTGCAAAAGAAAAAGAGTCACCAACAGAGGAAAACCCATAAGATTAGCAGCAGACTTCTCCACACAAACATTACAGGCCAGAAGAGAATAGCAAGATATTTATCGAGTGCTCAATGAGAAAGGCTCTGTATCAACCAAGACTACTGTATGCTGCTAGACTGTCACTCAGATTAGATGGAGGCTTCAAAACCTTCTCAGACAGTAACAGTTGAAAGAATCAACTATCACCAAGCCTGCCCTGAAAGAAGTTCTGAAAGGTCTCCTATAAATGGTCAGACCACCATAAATATGCCATATATCAGAACATTCTAGAAATCTACAAGAATGGCATTAAAATACCTTAAGTATTTATTTAGGATAGAGGCAGAGAGAAATTCAAAGGTAGGAGGGAAATAGAGAGGTAGATAGACAGAGAGACACCTACCAGCTTTACTGATTTTTTTAAATATTTATTTTATTTATTTATTCCCTTTTGTTGCCCTTGTTTATTGTTGTGGTTATTATTGTTGTTGTCGTTGTTGGATAGGACAGAGAGAAATGGAGAGAGGAGGGGAAGACAGAGAGGAGGAGATAAAGACAGACACCTGCAGACCTGCTTCACCGCCTGTGAAGTGACTCCCCTGCAGGTGGGGAGCCAGGGTTCGAACCGGGATCCTTATGCCGGTCCTTGTGCTTTGCGCCACCTGCGCTTAACCCGCTGTGCTACAGCCCGACTCCCCCAGCTTTACTGATTATGCAGCTTCCTCCCTACAGGTGGGGACCAAAGGCCTGGAACCAGGTCTTTGTGTACTGCACCTGAGCAATGAAACCACAGGGGGTTCCATGGATTCCCCCACTGGGCTCTGGGTGTCTGCAGGGACAGTGTGCTTCTTTTTTCTTTTCTTTTCCTTTCTTCCTTTTTATTATTATTTTTTTAATAATTCACGAAGGGGGAGAGACAGAGAGAAACTTGCAGCCCTGCTTCACCACTTATGAATCCTTCCCCTGTGGGTGGGGACTGGGGGTTTGAACCCAGGCCCCCTACCCATTGTAACATGTGTGCTCAACTAGGTGCACCCCCGGCTAGCCCTCTTTTTTTTTTTTTTAATTTAAAGCACCAGGGCATCACAGACATATGATCCCATCACTTCCAGCCTAACTTTTTCCTTTTCATTTCAGAGAGAGAACAGAGGAGGACCACTGCTTGGTGCTTCCTGGGCTTGAACCTGAGGCCTTCCTCACAGTGAGGAAGGTCGTACCTGGAGAGCTGTCTCCCGGCTCCACATTGATTTCAGAATCGCAGGAGGCACCTAGCAAGCGCTAAGGCCAGGCCAGCCCATCCGTGGGGGCTTCTGTGGCGCCTGTGAGCTGGGTATGTGCACTTGCTTTCCCTGGGAGCACTCAGGACAGTCCTGTGCCCAGTAAGAGAATTTGCAGGTGGAGTTTGTTCTCTCTCTTTCTTCCCTCCTCCTGCCTGCCCCCTGCCTCTCCTCCTCCCTTCTGCTGCAAACACCCTGCTTCCTCTCTCTCTTCTCTGCATGACCTGAGCACTCCAGCCCTGTCTCCTGGCAGATGGAGATCACTGGGTGGGTGAATGGGAGGGTGGGGTCTTGGGGCCACACTGGGCCTCAGAAAGACCCACTGTACTGCCCTAAATAATGCAGAACACCCCCCCGCAGGCTCCACCCCTCCTCCCCACCCCACTGGCCCCAATTCTCAGCCTATTTCCAGCGAGGTGACCCAGGACGCTGGAGCCCTGATCAGCTCCACATAAGCCAGGATTATCTCGGGATCAGCAGCCCTGAGACCCCAAGCTGGCCCCCAGCTTCTCCCCAACCCCAGAAGGCAGGAAGGTGTGTTTCTATCTGTTTGTTGTTTTTCCTGCACGATGTTTTGGTGTTTTTTTTTTTAATCAACAATTTATTCAGTTTC
The DNA here is from genome assembly GCF_950295315.1 of Erinaceus europaeus. Taxonomy (NCBI): domain Eukaryota; kingdom Metazoa; phylum Chordata; class Mammalia; order Eulipotyphla; family Erinaceidae; genus Erinaceus; species Erinaceus europaeus. The sequence continues at coordinate 18,738,417 of NC_080166.1, read as the reverse complement.
TATCCAAAATGGTCACAGGTGATTCAGGCTATGACTTAAAGCAAAGTTGTAGTTGTGAACTTGGAAGTACATATAGTGAGTGGAATGTTACATATCTTGGTTTCTAGCAGTTGTGCTCACTTCCAGGAATTTATTCTAAGTATATTCTACATCATATGTACAAAATGATTTCTGTATGAAGATATGTACTGCCACACTGGCTTACAATAGCAAAAGACTGGAAACCAGCGAATTTCCATCAATACAGAGCTAATTATATAAATTACAAAAAATGCACATATACGATTCCTTTAACTTTAATTTGATAGGACAGAGAAATTGAGAGGGAAGGGGAAGATAGGAAGAGAGACAGAGGAACTCCTACAGCCCTGCTTCACCACTTGCAAAGCTTCTTCCCAGTACGTAGGGACCAGGGCTTGAACCTGCATCCTTGTGCCCTGTAACATATACACTCAACCAGGTTTGCTACCACCTGGCCCCTGCTCTTTTTAAACTAAATAGTGGATTTGATTTTATGAGAGAGAAAGAGAGAGAGAGAGAGAGAGAGAGAGAGGGACCAGAGCTCCACCCTACTCTGGCAGATGAGTGACTTCATGAACACAAGTACTGTGCACCACCTCTGAGCATCTTCCTGCCCTCCAGGATCTACTTATTCGTCATTTGATCTGTTCATCTATCAGCTTGAGAGGGAGACTGAGGAGAGAGGGTGAGAAACAGAGCACCGCTCCATCAGGTACATGCTAGGCTGGGGACAGGACTCGGAACCTCACACATCTACGTCCAGTGCTTGAGCCATTGCGCCATCTCCCAGGCCACACTTGGTTGATTTTTTTTTAGTTTTTTTATATTTATTCATTATTTATTCCCATTTGTTGTCCTTGTTGTTTTATCATTGAAGTTATTGTTGATGTCATTGTTGTTGGATAGGACAGAGAGAAATGGAGAGAGGAGGGGAAGGCAGAGAGAGGGAGAGAAAGATAGAGACCTACAGATCTGCTTCACTGCCTGTGAAGCGACGCCCCTGCAGGTGGGGAGCTGGAGGCTTGAACCGGGATCCTTCTGCCCGTCCTTGTGCTTTGTGCCACCTGTGCTTAACCCGCTGCGCTACTGCCTGACTCCCTTGTTTGATTTTTTTTTAAAGATTTTTATCCATTTATTCACGAGAAATATAGGTGAAGAGAAAAAGAACCAGACATCGCTCTGGTACACGTGCTGTTAGGGGTTGAACTCGGGTCCTCATGCCTTATGGACCACGGTTAGTTTTTTTTTTTAAGAGACTTATTTATGAATGAGAGAGAGAGAGAGAAAGAGAGAGAGAGACAGAGAGAGAGAGATCCAGAGCATCACTCTGGCATATGTGGTTCGAACTCAAACAACACTTTTTTTTTTAAAGAAAAAATTTTTTTTTAATTTTTAATATTTATTTATTCCCTTTTGTTGCCCTTGTTGTTTTATTGTTATAGCTATTATTGTTGTTGTTGTTGGATAGGACAGAGAGAAATGGAGAGAGGAGGGGAAGACAGAGAGGGGGAGAGAAAGATAGACACCTGCAGACCTGCTTCACCGCCTGTGAAGCGACTCCCCTGCAGGTGGGGAGCCGGGGTTCGAACCGGGATCCTTATGCCGGTCCTTGTGCTTTGCGCCACCTGCGCTTAACCTGCTGCGCTACAGCCCGACTCCCCAAGACAACACTTTTAAGTCCTGTGTTCTTCCACTGTGCAAACCCCAGACCACTGTCATTTTTTAATTATTTAATTTTTATAAAGAAGCAAGAGAAGTGGTCTGAGAGGTGGCGCAGTGATAAAGCTTTGAACTCTCAAGCATGACTTTCCTGGGCAGATAGATGACCTCAACAGTGTGTCCTGGTCCTCACCTCTCCAGAACCCTACCCCACTAGGGAAAGATAGAGACAGGCTGGAGGTATGGATTGACCTGCCAACGCCCATGTCCAGTGAAGAAGCAATTACAGAAGCCAGACCTCCCACCTTCTGCACCTCATAAAGAGTTTTGATCCATACTCCCAGAGGGATAAAGAGTAGGGAAGCTTCCAATGGAGAGGATGGGATATGGAACTCTGGTGGTGGGAATTGTGTGGAGTTATACCCTTCTTATCCCACAGTCTTGTTGGTCATTATTAAATCACTAATTTAAAATTTTTTAACTAAAAAAAAGAGAGGGTAGGGTGGGGAAGATATTATAATCACTCTTCAAAGAGACTCCCATGCCTGAAGCCCCAAAGTCCCAGGTTCAATCTCCCACACCACCATAAGCCAGAGCTGAGCAATGCTCTGGTAAAAATAATAATAATTGATTAATGAATTCAAGTGAGAGAGGGAGAGACAAGAGACCAGAGCACCACTCAGCTCTGACATATACCTGGCTAGGGGTTGAACCAAGGACCTGGCAATGCAAGTCTCACACTCTTGCCCTGAGCTGTCTCCCCAGCCTGAGAGTGTGCACCTCTCACCAGCTCAAAGGGGAGGGGCTCTGGGGTGTCGGTGTTGGTTCTCAGGCTGCACATGATGGGACCTATCCACTCACCTCCACAAGGCTGGTGCCTGCTGGAGGACCCATGAAGAGCCTCACGGCCCCAACTGCACCCAGAGTTCCTGACACCCCAGATGCAGAAATGGGACACTGGAGGCCATGGCTCCCCTGGGGCCCTCAGAACCTTCAAGAGCAGCAGAGGATTTGGTTCTTGCCCAGGAGGGGGGGGCCATCCCCACCCACTTCCTGACACCCCTAAAGACCTGCCTCAAGCGGCTTCCTCCGGATTCTTCCACTGGAGTCGCCAGGGAGTCTGGATTCACGATGACCTAGCAGGTCCCAAGAAAGCTTGTGCGTTTGCTTTTCCGACTGGCTCAAGCTGCATCTGCGTGTTCCGTCGCCACAGGAGACACTTGGAACGACAGAAACCTCCCAGCAGCTGGAAGCCCATTTGTTTGTGGCCTGTGTGAGCATTTATCTGCGCTTCTGGAAGCCAGAGGGCTCCTATTTTTTTCTAATATTTATTTATTCCCTTTTGTTACCCTTGTTTTTTGTTGTTGTAGTTATTCTTGTTGTCGTTGTTGGATAGGACAGAAATGGAGAAGGGAGGGGAAGACAGAGAGGGGAGAGAAAGACAGACACCTGCAGACCTGCTTCACCACCTGTGAAGCGACTCCCCTGCAGGTGGGGAGCCCGGGGCTCGAACCGGATTCCTTATGCCGGTCCTTGTGCTTTGAGCCACGTGCGCTTAACCCGCTGCGCTACCGCCCGACTCCCCGCCAAGGGCTCCTATTTTTTATTTATAAAAAATGTTGACAAGACCATAGGATGAGACAGGGTACAATTCCACAGAATTTCCACCACCAGTGTTCCATATCCTATCCCCTCCTTTGAAAGCTTTCCTAATGCCATCTCTGCTCAGCCTTGGGGCTTTCTTTCCTGTCCTTAGAAGGTGACACTGCCCAGCCTTCTGGGCTGCAGAAAACTATTGGGGGGCTAGGAGAGGAGCTGGTTAGGGCTGTGAAAGTCCCAAGACCACCAGTCCACTCCTGTGAGGATTTGACACAGCATTCCTTGAAGGAATTACAAGGGAGACGGGCCAGAGGAGACAGCATCATGGTGATGCAGAAAATTTTCCTGCCTGTAGCTCCCAGGTCCCAGGTTTGATCTCCAGCACCACTATCAGCCAGAGCTGAGCAGGGCTCTGCCAAAAAATAAAAGTGTAAAATTAAATTCCCCACCTGCATGAGGAAGGCTTCATGAGTGGTGAAACTATGCTGCAGGTGTCTCTCTGCCACTTTTCCTATCTCCCCTACCCCTCTGTTTCTGTCTCTACCCAATAATATGTTTAAAAAACTAAAATTAGTGGAGAAAAAATTAAGTTACAAGGGAGACTTCATGATTGTTCAAAATTCTTTATTACAAATGTGAGGTAGGAATCAGGCAAAAATGATATGAAAGGGGCCAGGTGATGGCACAACTGGTTGAGTGCACATGTGACAATGTGCAACGACCTGGGTTCGAGCCCCCAGCCCCCACCTGCATGGGGGAAGTTCTGCAAGTGAAGCAGTGTTGCAGGTGTCTGTCTCTCTCCCTTTTGATCATCTCCTTCCCTCTCAATTTCTGGTTGTCTCTATTCAGTAAAGATAATAAAAAGACACAAATTTTAAAAGTAATAAAAAGTGACATGAAAGGGTCCTGTTCCATAAGAGCCAAGAGAGAATGGCCTGGGGTCAGATGGATGTGGTAGACAGGTAACTGCATTTATGTAGTTGCTTCCAGTTTCATCCTGCTTCCTAGTTCTACTCTCATCTCTGGCACCATCTTCCCAAACAATATTTCTAGTCCACCCCCACATTAGCTATCAAGCTTAAGCAAAGATTATTAAGACCTAGGCTCCTAAGAACAAAACTAGACTTCTTAGCTTCCTTCCACCCTGAGGTCCCTACTATTACCTGCTCTATTCCTACTTTATGGTTCCTGTTTATTAAACACTTTGTGTTTATTAAACCTAAGGCTAATCTAGCTTACTGCATTTCAGCCACCAAGTTGCAGATGCTACCATGATGCCAACCTGACTTCCCTGGGCAGACAACCCCACCAATGGGTCCTGGAGCCCCGCTTCCCCAGAGCCCTGCCCCACTAGAAAAAGAAACAGGCTGGGGACTATTGATCCACATGTCAATGCCCATGTCCAGCAGAGAAGCAATTAAAGAAGCCAGGACTCCCGCCTTCTGCATCCCAAAAAAGAATTTTGGTCCATACTCTGAAAGGGGTAAATTATAGGGGGAGATGACTGGGGGCTCTGACCCCCATTCGACCAGGACCCAAAGTGTCTGTCATCAGGAATCTTGTTTTTATAGCATCACTGAAAGGGAAGCAAACCCAGAAAGCAACAGAGGAATCCAGGCGCTGTTTCGCTTATCTGAGGGAGAAGAGGACAAAAGGTGAAAGGAGCGAATGTACCAATGCTTTTAATTTTTTTGGCATTGCACAGTTTAAACTGCTCATATTACTTTAAAAAAAAAGAGAAACACCAGAGCACTGCTCAGCTCTGGTTGCTGTGTGGTGCTGTGGCTTGAATTAGGGACCTCAGAACCTCAGACATGAAAGTCTTTTGCAGAACCACTATGTTGTCTCCCAGTACCTTTTTTGTTTTGTTTTGTTTTGTTTTGTTTCACAACTTTCTCTTTTTATTATTAAGGGGTTTTATGCTTTATTTCTCTCATATTTAGTAAGACAGAGAAATTGAGAGTGGATGGGAAGATAGAAAGGGAGACAGACATCTGCAGCCCTGCTTCACCACTCATGAAGCTTCGAAGACGCCTGTAAGTGGGGACCAGGGGCTTGAACCCAGGTCCTTGTGCACTGCAATGTGTGACCAGGTGCACCATCACCTGGCCCCTGTAAGGAGTCTTCCCGATTGGAGTAGGAGGTCTGCACATCTGTCTCTAATTTATTCGGATGGAGACAGCCAGAAATTGAGAGGGAAGGAGGCAGCAAGAGAAGGAGAGAGACAGAGAGACACCTGCAGCCCTGCTTCACCACTTGCAAAGCTTTGCCCCTGCAGGTGAGGACTGGGGGCGTGAACCCGGGTCCTTGCACACTGTAACATGTGCGCTCAGGCAGGCGTGCCACCACCTGGTGCCCAGGTGTCTCTTTTCCTAACATCAAAAAGGAGACTCCATGATGGAGAGAAGGTGCTTATGCTTCTCTCCTGGTTTCTGTGTGCCTGGCTCTTTTTCACATGCACGCTGCAGGTGACTATACCGTCTTTGTCCTGTGTTCTCCTCTTGACCTCTAAGGCCCAAGCTTGGGCCCCTGGCTGTGTGGCTTTGGCTGTGCTCAACCAAAAGGGAGTCTTGGCTAAAGATCAGAGGGAGAGAGGGTGTGTGTCTACTGTCCCAACTGCCTCCTCGTGGGGTCTGGGAGCTGCCAGGTCCCTAGCAAATCTGTAGTACCTACCAGGAGCCTGCACCCCAGCCCCCCCACCCCAGAACCCCAGCAACAGCAAAAGGAATAATAAGTAACCGCTGAGAGCAGTAAATTCATAGTACAGGTTCCAAGCCCCAGAGATAACCCTGGTAGCAAAAAAAAAAAAAAAAGGGAGAGAGGGAGAGAGGGAGGGATGA